>NC_089196.1:32209539-32452039 GCF_963930695.1 Labrus bergylta
GGTCTAAAAAGAACAATAACTTAGCATTAAATTATTGTAATGGTAGTATATTAATTAACAGTGTGTTGAACACACCATAAAGATGGAGTCCAGGTCTGATGGATTATGCTGGTCTGGTTGATCTCTGTGAACATTGGAGCTCTCCTGTTGAACTCTGTGACAGGACATATTACACAAAAAAAGACAACGGGATATATAATGAAACTCTGAGCCAAGATATGAGTCTTTAAACAACAGAGACATAACATTAACTCGATTTTTAATTCTTACCTTTCATCAGCAGGACGTCCATCTTTAAAGTCAATAAGGCCACCCATAGACCGGTCACTCTTCATGGACACACAGCTGGGTCCAGGAGAGTCTGGTCTCTGTTCCTGCATCCTGATACAAAAAACAACATTATTAGTTACTGTGAGCAGCAGATGATGATGATGATGATGATGATGATGATGATGATGATGATGATGGTGGTGATAAACTCTGAGCAAAGATATGAGTCTTTGAAAAACAGAGACAATAACATTAACTTGATTTTTAAGTCTTACCTTCCATCAGCAGGACGTCCATCTTTAAAGTCAATAAGGCCACCCATAGACCGGTCACTCTTCATGGACACACAGCTGGGTCCAGGAGAGTCTGGTCTCTGTTCCTGCATCCTGATACAAAAAACAAATATTATTAGTTACTGTGAGCAGCCGATGAGAAAATGATGACGAGGATGATGGTGATGATGATGATGATGATGATGATGATGATGATGATGATGATGATGATGATGATGAAGGTGGAGAGATGTGAGTGCTGAGCTGTGACATGGAGAAGAGTCATGGACAGTTAGAGATCCTCACCTCAGAGCTTCATGTTCCTCACACAGAGAGGTTTTAGAGGGAGGGACTCCCTCCTCTGTGTCCTCACACTGATCCATAGCAGAGCGCCCCCTGCTGGGAGAGCTGCACTCTGTCACTACAACAACACTGATGGAGTTCTGCTGCTAAAGTCACATTCAGTCAAAGATCTTCAGCTGTTGAGGAAACAAAGAGAAGAAGCGGCTGATTCAGCATCACCACCATCATCATCTTCATCATCATCGCCATCTCACTGTCAGTCTACAAACATCACATCTACCTGGTTCACCTTCATCATCATCATCATCATCATCATCATCATCTCACTGTCAGTCTACAAACATCACATCTACCTGGTTCACCTTCATCATCATCATTGTTGGGCCACAGCCATGTGTGCTGGACAAAGAACTCTGAAAAGTTCGCGTGAGCCTCAGCACCTGAAGAGCAGAGGTGGTTGGTTGTAACCTGAATGTAACAAGCAATCTATATCTTTATCAATCTTAATCATATCACCACACCACCGTGTTATAAATATTTTGCCTGCCCCATAATGTAATACCTGACCAAAAAATGCAAAAAGTTACTACGTTTTGGGCTCAGCATCTTGTTACATTATTGACCAGTTCTTACATTTTGGGCTCTAACAGGCCCAACACACTGAAGAATCCCCATTGGTTAGATCAATCTGACACAGCTGTCTGACTGGAAGGAGACATTCAATAAAAGCTGATCATAGAGAATAACTAAAGCAGTCAGAATTTGTCTTTATAAATCTATCTATTAGAATCACACACTCTGATTTCACTGCAGTAATTCTACTTATAGAGCTGCATAATAAGGTCTCTGCTCTGTGCTGATCTCTGTTGTGGGTGCAGAGTGTTTGTGTTGCTTGGCAAACATCCAGTTTCAGAGAAGTTGTGGAACCAGTTGAGCTGATGGAGTGATTATTTTCAGTCCTAACTGATGCGGACAGACTCCATGCCCTCCCTCTGCTGTAAAAAACTGTACTGTTAGCATGTTAGCATAGCCTGCATGCTAACTGAGAGTCATTGTGTTCCCTGCACTTCTACTATAGTCAGAGCAGCTAATGAACCTGGTGGCTAGCTATTAGCATACAGCTCTTTTGACACTTAAATCAAACAGAGAGTCTTAAAAACAGTGAAAAGTGTCTCTTACCTTCAACACAGAGAACAGATCTGCGTCAGAATGAGACAGAGTCAGAGTCCTACTGAGACCAGGAAATACCACAGTTGGTTCATCAACATACCAACAGGTGATCAAAGGGCACACCCTCCATTTCTCCCTGAATGAAGTTTGAGTTTAATATTTTAAGATTCATGAGAAGAACTAAAAGTGTGTGTGTGATCAGAAGCAGCAGAGATCGCCTTCATGGTGAAACCTCAGCTGTCAATCAAGAGAAGAACTTTCAGACTGTCATTAAAAAAAGACAAAAACTTGAGTTATTATTGACCATCGTCCTTTTGAAATGATCTTCAGTGATCGATAAACTTCTTTGTTTAACATGTTTTATTTAATTGTCTAAAAACTGTCGACAGTTTCACAGTGAATGATCATTTACATCGATAGTCAATCAATGGGACGCTCTTTAAGATGAATGAAAATCTAAATGTACCTGGTTCATCTGAATCTACAGAGTAACTATCAAAGCAGATTTCAAGTGTCAGTCACTGCCAATTGAAATCTGTCCTTGTTCACACCTGACGCAGGTATGACTGCACTACAAAAGGGACTACTACAGGTGATGTACAGTAGCTGTGTGTCACTGCTGATGCTCTCCCTGCTGACAAACTACAATAACTAACTTCCTGTTTCCAACACCTGCATACTAGGGATGTAAAGATTAATCGTGAGGCAGTTGAAAATTGATTCAAAGCTGTCAGCGTTCACTTTGATACTCTGAAAAACTGAATCGCAGTACTTTTTTTTTAAACAGCAGAGGGCGCCATCTATTCATGCTTTTCTTGTTTGACTTCCTACGTCACTCTCGTGAGCCTTAGCACCTGAAGAGCAGAGGCGGTTGGTTGTAACCTAGTTGTAACAAGCAGTCTTTATCATGGCAGCTGCGGTGCAAAATGTTGAAATTCACAGCTTCAGTCCACCTTAGTTTGCATATTTCCTTGGATTTATTCAGATAAATCCCTTAAATTCTTTTGAAACCACATGTCTGCCTCATCAGTGTTTGAATCTATGTGTCTTAAGGAGCTTCAGGACCCCCAACCTGGCTGTCATCGAACGCTGAGATCCAAGCAGAGACCAAGGAAGGGCGGAAAGAAGTGCAGAGCTTGTCCTCTCTATAAGACCACTCAAGAACGATACTAGACGGTGTGGAGGAGGTCGCTTGTAGCATCGATATGGATGCCATTGTGAGCGCATACTAAAAGGTGTGGGGCAGGGATAGTCACTTCTGTGGCTTGGGTCAATTCGCGGCCCTCCCTGCAGCTGACAATACACCGCTTCAGTGCTCCTTCTCACCTGCAGAGGTGTTGAGGGCATTGAAGCTGATGAAAAATGGCTCGGCCCCCGGGCCGGATCGTATCCGAAGAATGGATCTGTTGATGTGGAACCCGAAGGGGGTCAAACTGGCGGATCTATTTCATGCGATTGTCCTTAGCTGCCGTCTTCTTGCCTGTCTTAGGGGTAGTCGTACTACCCTCATCCCTAAGTCTTTGAATGACTCTTTACAGAGGGACATAAACCAATGGCGGCCCATTACCATCGGCTCCGTGATCTTAAGGACCCTGTCCAGTGTTTTGACAAATCGGTTGACTGAGGTGTGGGCCCGGCACCCCTGCCATAGGGGCTTCATACCAGCTCCTGGTTGTTCCGAAAACATCATGGTAGCGGATGGCCTGATAAACTTGTGCAAGAAGAATGGCGGTTCTCTAGCATGTGTCTTCATTGACCTCTCAAAGGCCTTTGACTCAGTGTGTCACGGACACCTGGGCTGAGGTGCTGGATAAGAAGGGGGTTGATGTGACGCTCAGAAACTTCATTACCGACTCCTATAAACAGTGTTTTACTAGGATCATGTCGGAGGATGGCCCGACCAGGAAGATCAGATTGCGCAAGGGAGTGAAGCAGGAGGACCCGATGTCTCCCTTGCTTTTCAACCTAGCAATCGACCCTCTTATCCGCCAGCTGGAGGGGAAGGGGGCGGGTGCAGATAAGCTGAAATAACTGAAACCGACACAGCGGGTTGATCTCCTAAAAGTGGTCTCCCCCGGGTGACATATATCGCTGATCTGGGTGATGTGAGCCATCTGGAGCAATCAACCGCTGACGGCTTACTATACTCGAGGGCTCATGATGGAGGGCTGGGACTGGTTTGGCTCGGAGCATTCATTCCAGCTCTCAGACTCCATCGCTTGTCGCTGATGCCGACCTCCGGGGACGAGTATACGAGGATGGTCTCTGCTGACACCCAAAATGTTGGAATTAACGGTCGGGTCTTCTGCGGGTGTTGATGGCAGCTCAGGCAGTGATTCGTCCGCCGTGAATCCTCCCCCGGTGTCTACTTCGGCGTGGCGGCACGTGGAGTTTGACAGATGGTGCAAACTGGGGTCTCAGGGTGTCAGCGTCTCAGTCTTCCGAGACGACCAAATCAGCAACGCATGGTTGGGGAACCAGGCCGAACGTCTCCGGTTCGAGTTGGAAATGATCACTGCTTTTAAACTTTGGACTAATGTCATGCCCACGACGGTGTCCAGCTCTAGAGGCCGGCCCACGGTTCAGAACCTTTTTAGTTTCCGCTTATGCAAGTCTCACCGCGAGACCATCCGGCACATTGTTAGCTCTTGTCCTGGGTTACAGAAAAATAGATTGAAGAATCACAACAAGATCTGTGATCTCCTCGCAAACGAGGCGATCCACTGGGGCTGGTCCGTAGATAGAGAGAGGAGACTGACCACCCCGGCCCTTACTGTCGTAGTCCCCGACCTTTTGATGATGAAAGGGCCCTTAGCTATCATAGCCGATGTGGCAATTGGATTTGAGGGCTCGGAAGAGACCCTCAGTGATCTTGCCAAACGCAAGTTTCACAAATATTGGCCATTCGCTAGAGTAGTTAGGAGTCTATATCCGCCCCTGAAACGGGTTCATGTGCTCTTCACCATTGACCGAGTGGCGTCTTGTCTTCCTCTGTCGCCCCCTGGTCCATGGCAGGTGGTGACAATGCGTGGCGGGGTTTTCGGGGGGCGCGGCAGACCCGTATGGCGGGCGCGGCGTCTTGTCTTCCTCCACCGCCCCTTGGTCTGTGGCAGGTTGACAGTCGCGACAGTCGCCTCGTCCCTCGCCAAACGACGAGAGAAGACGCGGCGAGCACTTCGTCCACGGCCCCAGGAAGCGGCGAGGTCCGGGCGGGGGGCACTATGTTTGATAACTTAAACAACAAGGTCCATATTATATGTGCTGATTTTAATAATGATCTGCTTAACCCTCATGGAAACAATAACACAATTGATTTTATCAACACAATGTATAGCAATAGTCTATTTCCTGTTATTACAAAACCAAGTAGAATTACAAAGGACACAGCCACATTGATAGATAATATATTCATAAATACAATAACAAGTCAAGTAACAGCTGGACTCCTCACAAATGACATAAGCGATCACCTTCCTGGTTTTTGCAATTTTCCAACATCTTCTTAAGATGGAAAATAAAATAAAAAATCACACCTATGAGCTGAGTCGATGTAGATCACCAGAAGCCATCGCTGCCCTTAAGGTGGACCTAAGCACACAGACCTGGAATGAGGTAGGAATTGTTCATGAATGGCTTAAAAGTTATCTAGACGACAGAAATCAGTATGTACATATGAACAATGTTGATTCTGATTTGCAAAAAGTCACAAAAGGCTCTGTGCTGGGCCCAAAACTATTTATTATGTACATTAATGATATATGTGATGTTTCGAAAATACTAAAATGTGTTTGGTTTGCCGACGACACCAGTTTGTACTGCTCTGGAAAAGATATTGAGCAGCTCCTGAATGCAGTGGAAAAGGAATTAACAATTTTAAAGAAGTGGTTTGACATTAATAAGCTGTCATTGAATCTAAGCAATAGAAAAAAATAATAAACAGGCTAAACTCAAGATCAATGATGTTGAAATTGAACGTGTAAATGAAAATACATTTTTGGGCATCATAATAGATAATAAACTCAAATGGAAATCACAGATACATAATTTAAAATCAAAAATATCAAAAAACATTGCTATATTGTATAAAATGAAAAATATTTTGAATCAGAACTCGCTTTATATATTGTACTGCTCCCTCATTCTTCCATACATTACGTACTGTTCGGAAGTATGGGGTAACACATATAAAACAAATGTAAACCCAATTTTCATACTACAAAAAGAAAGCCATCAGAATTGTGAATCATACCAATTACTGTGAATCAACAAATCCTCTATTCATCAAACTACACACTTTAAAACCAGAAGATCTAGCTGACCTCAACACTGCTGTTATAATGTACAAGACACAGAATAATGCACTTCCATACAGCATCCAGGAACTGTTCAAGGCTAGAGAAAGCAAATTTAAACTAAGGGGAACATGTATGTTTAAAAAGTCAAGGGCAAGAACTAACACCAAAAGTAGGTGCTTATCTGTTAAAGGGGTTAACCTATGGAACAATTTAGACAATGAATTAAAAATGTGCAGCTCAATTAGAAAATTCAAAAAATTGTTCAACTTCAAGGTAATAGAAAAATATAAAACATCATTATGATAATGACACCAACAGCAGTACTAATACTGTTGCTATAATTATATATATAATCTAGTTATGTACATGATATATATATATATATATATATATATATATATATATATATATATATATATATATATATATAGATATAGATATAGAAAGTATATAATGGTTTATAACTATAGTCTGACTATAATTAATCATTTATGGAAACTTTTCATTTATTTATTTTTTTCCTTTTATTGTTTTGATTTGGTTAACTGACAACTGTTTTCTGTTTTGTGAAATCAGGTTACTTTGCTAGTTTGTTTTATTGCAGCTATTCTTGTTTTGATATACTGTATAAATGAAATGTTCAAAGGGTAGGCATAATAAGAATTGGCTTCATCATACACCTTTTCGGCCATTGTTTTTTTTTTTAATTGTATTGTTCGTGTATGTTCTATGCTCTGTGGTCATGGACCGAAATAAATATTTACTACTATTACTACTAAAAGAGATGAAAGTGATCCAGGTGAAAATGGATAATATTGAAAAACAGCTAAACAGCAAGGTAGATGGGCTATACAAATCGCTGGAAAAGATCCTGAAAGGTGAACTTAAGAAGTGTGTGAAAGAAATACAAGATAATTTTGATTTGGAAATCAGCGCACTTGAATCACTTGAATCAGCTGGAAGAGAAAATTAAATCAAGCAACTCCAGCGCTCCAAACAAATACGATCCGGATGTGTCGATTGTCTTTATGGGTTTAGCATATAATGAAGACGAAGATTTAGCCCAAAAAGTAAAAGAAGTGTTTGAAGGCGGCTGTGCTTGTGAGCGAACTCTGACATCAGTTGCAATGCAGAGATTGCGAGCCAGAGGTCCGGGCCCCGGTGTGGTGAAAGTGGCTTTTTCTTCCGTGAAAGAAAAGGTGGCAGTGCTCCGTTGAAAACAAAACCTGAAATCCAACCCGAAGTTCAAAAGAGTGTATGTCCAATCTGCAAAGTCACACACGGATCGGATCATGGAATCAAACTTTAAAATGCTTCTGTGCGATCTACCAGGTGGGAAGGATTTGTACGTGTCGGGAAGCGGGAGGCTCATCAAACGAGGCGCACCTGAGGCAGCAACACCTGCAACAGGCGAGCAGAGTGTCCGGAAGAAATGACTCATCCTGTTTGTCTCTTGTGCACTGGAATATAAATGGATGGACTTCTACAAACTGCGAGCTCCGAAGTTTATTATTATAGTCGCAAAATCCAGATATTATTTCCCTTAATGAGACACATTTATCAGGTGACGGTGTTATTGAGTTAACTGACTATACGTGGTTTGGAAACAACAGAAACAAACATATAGGCCTATGTAGTGCTCACATACGACCATCTTGGACAACCTTCATACCAGCCCTGGAGGCCGGGAGCAAACCTGACGTGTGCCTGTGTCCCTTACCTTCCGCAATTCTACCCAACTGTTCCTGGTTCCTGTTATTACCCTACACCAGTATGGACGAACTAGACCAGTAACAAGACTTGACTTGACTTAAGACATTAACTGACAAATAGAACAGACTGTACTTTGACTTTTCAGCTTTCTAGACTTTTCTTTTGTTAGTTTAGTTCTAGATTTCCGGAGACATCTCTGAAAGCAGGGGACAGTGTAGTAGGTTGAAAACGCTACATATAAACTTTTTATTTAAACAGGCACCCCCCTAATTTTTTAAATATTTTATGAGCTATTCTAATTGTAATGACAGATTTCACATGGTAATATTCAGTTTACCCAGGAGATGGCACTATTATGCCACTGTGGATTCCCTAGAGAGACGTTATCACTTAGTCCTGCACATGCGCAGTTCAGACAATAAACGAGCTGACATGAGCAAGACGCTAAAAGTTTGTCCTCTTATCATTCCACAGGTAATATGAATCTTTATATCTCAACTTTAAGCTGGTTATGTATCTAATGAACATGCAGTTTAATTTCGCTGTCATGTTGTAACATGAGCTACAGTTTTATATGTTTGTAAGATCAGTTTGTAGCTGTTTGTCACCACATGTAGCATGTTGCTAAGTTTAGCCTCGCGAGCCAAGTGAGATGAGTAGTTTCGTCAGTGTAAGTAACTCAAGTAAATGTAAAGCAAACGTTCCGAACAAGAGGAATATATGTGGTGATAATGGCCATAATGGTGATAATGATATGATTTTACGTTCTGTTTCACATGATTGTTGAACGCTGCTGTGATGCAGCGGCGCCATTTTCTTGCACAATGGTTGTGTACAGAGACACGGGAAAGTGTGTTGTTTGTAATTTCATGTTTATGAAGCTGTATGTGTAAAAGCTTAGTTAATTGTGAGACTAGGAGCAGAAGTCTAAGTAAATGTGTGTAATGTTATTATATTTTGATATCTTTGTATTGTGAATTGTATGTCTGTCTACATGTATTTAATTTAAAACTATTTTGAAGTATGTGAATGTATATTATGTTAAACAGTATTTTATTTTAATTTGTATTGTCAAAGAGTTTACTTTATTATTTGATGAAATGTGTTGGTTAATGGAAAAGTTGATGTGTCAGACAATAAACGAGCTGACGTGAGCAAGACGCTAAAAGTTTGTCCTCTTATCATTCCACAGGCTACGCAATGCTTCCCAGCCTGTGTAACCTTTGCTGCCGGTCCAGATTTCCCCTAGGTCTGGTGCCGGTAAAACCTACGTGCCCCAAAGGGCTCAGGAGGAGTCGGTCTCTTAGTTAAAAATGAACTTTGTGAATGCTTTAAAATTAATGTTGTAGATAAATCTGTGGATGGCATAGCCTAATTGGAGTACGGTTTAAACATTGAGATCTGCAGTATAGCTTCATGATTTTCTCCTGTTATTTGTCCCCAGAAGGATCTGTAAGGGGAAGAGACTGTAACACGTTTTTCAGTTGTTTACTAACTCAGGTTTATTCTTTCGATACAGATGCAATTTATATTTGTGGCAACTTTAATAGTCATATTTTGGATAAAGAGGACTGTATTGGGGATTTAGACAATGTTCCACCCAGAGTGGCCTCAGATCTGTCACTAAATAGCCATGGTGACTCTTTTCTTGAATTTATTAGGGACTCTAAATGCTGTGTTTTAAATGGCAGGAAAAATCTAAATGATGATAATTTTACTTCCTCATCAGTAAGAGGTAAAGCTATGGTGGACTATATAGTCACACCCCATAATTGCCTTGAGTCTTGTCTTGCCTTTAAAGTAATTACTGCCACAGACCTTATAGATCAAAATGCTGCAACCTGTATGAACCTTGTTGGAGAAAGATGTCACTTACCGGATCACTCACTTTTATTGCTAACATTTAAAGTTGGAGCTCAAATAACAGAAGAAAATAAATCAGTTTCACAATCAAAAAGGAGATGCAGAATTTTTCCTGAGAACTTTTTGTCCTCTGACGTGTCGATTTGCATTATTAGAGTTGATAAAACAACTTGAAGCCTGTCAAAGTACACAAAACAATGTTGATGGATGGTACAATGAGTTCTGTGATATGATGATTTTAGAAATGGAAAAATGTCAACCCAAAAATTTAAATAAATACAAATTTCAGCAGGTAACAAGGTGTTCTAAACCTTGTAATGATACAGTGAGGAAACAACAACTGAGAGAAAATTACAGGCAAGCACAGTTTACATTTGATAAAAAATTAAGGTTCTACAAAAGGAAGTTTAGTAGAGGGCAGTCCTTAAGATTAGACTATTTACAAACCAATAATCCGCAACAATTCTGGAGGGAAATTAATAAATTAGGCCCAAGGAGAATACAGAAGATACCTATGGAGGTTGTCCTAAGCAATGATGTCCTTGAATGCAGGAAAGAGTTTGTAATTAAAAAGTGGAAGACAGATTTTGCTGATTTATTTTCAGGAAGTAATATTCCACCAATTTTTGAAGACGCTTTTCTTGAAGATGCATGTAAACTAAAGGACGATTTAGAGAGAAATATGGGCGGAGAAAACTATTCACCAAATTTATTTTTGAATTATGATATTACCTTGGAAGAAGTGAAAACTGCTATAAATAAGTCTAAGCTGAAAAAAGCAGTAGGTGTGGAAGAGATCCCAAATGAAGTATTAAAATCACCTCCTCTTTTAAACATGCTTTTCTGTTTGTTTAGGTTTTGTTTTAAACACAGTATCGTTCCTTCCGCATGGTATAAATCTATTATCAAACCTATCCCAAAGTCATCTAAGAATGACCCTAGGATACTACTCAATTACATAAGAATCAGTCTTTTTAGCACAGTGTATAAACTGTATAGAAGTATTTTGAATGCTAGGCTGACCCAGTATCTGGAAACAGAGGAATATTTAGTTGATGAACAGAATGGGTTCAGAAGGAATCGAGCCTGCATTGATCATATTCACACAATTTCAACAATTGTCAGGACAAGAATTGCAGAAAATAAATCTACTTTTGTATTTTTTGTGGATTTCCAAAAGGCTTTTGATTGGGTAAATTGTGGATGGTAAATTCTATCAAGCTCTAAAATCACTGTATAGCTGCTCTGTTGCATGTGTTCAGGTAAATGATTTTCAAACTGACTGGTTTAAAACCCCTTTTGGTGTTAAACAGGGTGATGTCCTGTCCCCTAGTTTGTTTTCTCTATATATAAATGACCTGGGGTCTCATTTATAACCGTTGCGTACGCACAAAATGGGGTCTGAAACTGGCGTACGCCTTTTCCCACGCAAAGTTTGTGATCTATAAAAACAAACATGACGGTAAAATGTGCACACCGGTAAGCAAACTCTGACCCAGACGTACGTTCATTTGGAGGCATGGGAAATTGGCGACACAGACGGCAAAGTGGTGAATTGAAGCCTGCAGAATGTATATTGATGTCTCTTCCACATTTTATTTCACTAAATATCAAACTTTACTGACAGATCCACGTCATCATAATCATTCAAACCGATGATTTTATTGAGGCTATAATCGTGCATGTAGTGAGCCTGTCATGATTTGGTTTCTTATTTTCAGAGTTTAGGTTTTCTTGTTGTTTTTAGTTCTCATTCTTGTCTGATGGTGTTGTTTCCCTTGTGTGTTTTCTAGGTTAGTGTTTCATGTGTTATTTCTGTAACTTCATATCCTAGTGTTTCTTTATGTTCTAGTGTGTTTTGTTTCATTCTTGAGTTCTGTGTGTCTTCAGTGTTTTATTTTGAAGTTGTCCTCAGTGTTGTGTCCATTCCTTCCTCTGTGTGTTTCCCTCCAGTGTGATTGCCCTGATTGTCTTCACCTGTGTCATTAGTCTCACCTGTGTTTGATTACCCCGTGTCTATTTAGTCTCTATGTTTCTTCCCTTCTGTGTCAGTTCATTGTATGTTGTTGGAATGTCAGGTTTGCTCGTTCTCCTCTGTGGCTCCCTGTTTTTGATCCCTGTGTTTTTTGTTGAACTTTTGAAATTAAGTTTTGTTGCCTTTGGCCTTTTTGTTTAACTAAATATTTTTGGTTTCTGCACTTAGGTCCACCTCCATTGTTTCCCAACCGTTCGTAACAGAGCCGTTTCCAAGAAGTACCTTTCATTATGACAATATATAAACATAAAATAAAAAATATAAGTCCACCACATACATATTGCATCAGCGCCGTCTCGCCTTCATTATCCCGGACGGACCTCAGAGGACCGGACTTGTACACTAATGTAATCACTGATTACAGTTAAAAATTAGACAAACACAAAAACCATAGAGCCTCCAGTTTTCATGTATCATCAAGTGTGGTTTTTAGTTTTAATAAAGATGATATCATCAAGACGCACAGAGACACGGCGGTGGCTTCACACATTTCGCCTTCTCGTTACTCAGAACATCTTCATCAGCTGTATGTATTTATTCTGTAAATAATTCAAGTGTAGACGTTAAGTCGGGGCATCTCTGACAGGATCATTAGGCCTTTATATCCTCATAATTAGTCACAGAGCAGACAGAGTTTCCCACGAAAAAAAGGGGCCAACAATCAAATGTTTTTTGTTCGTTGATCAAACCTTTGATTAGTAATATGATAGAGTGAGGGAGAATGCTGACTGACGTGAGCATTCTGACAATATGAAGAAATTAGTGTGGGTCCTGAAAACATGTAAACATTGCAGATATTCTCGTGCGTAATGATGAACGGTGGATGTTTTGGCGCTGGAGGAGGACAGCGTGAATGCAGCAACCACGTGGTGTCATTCTCTGATTTTCGTTAAGTTCATGATCCTCCTGCTGCAGCAAACTACCGATATGTCCATTTTATCCTTCACTTCATTCACAAACTCCTCCGTTTCTGTGTCAGAAAGTTTTGTTTCTTTGTCTAAACTTCCGGGATCCAACACTGGAAACCTTTGATCTGCCCCCTCGTTTGTATGCATTTTCATTCACGTGCTGCTTTGCATTGACCGTTTATGGTTGAATGTGGGCGTGTAGAGGGCGGAACATGGGACTAATCTACGTGCTCACAATTTCCAGGTGGATCGTGATTTATAAAGGGAACATTGCGTGCAGGTGTGCGTACGAACGGTTTTATAACTCTGAATCATTTTGTGCGCACGCCATTTTCGGGTTTCTGGCGCACAAACATTTTTAGTATGAATTCTACGCACTCTTTTATAAATGAGTCCCCTGGCTCTTGAAATCAAGAATGCTAATTTAGGTATACATTTGAATGATTTAACTGTGGGTACTTTGGTGTACACCGTCACATTGCGGTGATTGTGACGGTGTCTGTATTTAACACCTTTTGAAAAGAACGTGCTAATCCAGGAAACCAGCGTTACGCACAACAGGCTGCTGTTATTGTAGTTAGGAGGAGACATAAGCACAACAAAATAAGGCATAAAGATCACGTTTTACCAAACAAGTGTTTACATGTTTCAAATGACAGAGAAATAAATGGCATGCATTTATTTTTTAATTTGATTAAATATTCTAATCGTTAAAGAAGAGAAACACCATGATTAAACTACAGGCTATTGTTGCCATATATCCAAATAAAACTGAACATCCACAGCCTCTGCATTCTATAGAATTTCAACATTGACATTTATGTCTTATTTCCTTCTTTTTGCCAACATTACATTTTAAACAGGGATTTCCTTTTTCTCGGGTCGCGCGTCTCTCCATAATGCACTCGTCACCTCCCTCTAAAGCCCGCTGCTGCTACTCTGTAGGACGCTTGGATTGGGGGACCTCACCACTGCTTGTACCCCCGTCTTCGATACCTTTTTCCAGGGCATTTATGTCCGATCAGACACAGCACTGGCCAGCTGTCTGGTGCGCAGCAACATCGAGTGAAGAGCGCCCAGTCCACAGAGGACACAGCTCGCACCTCCTGCGCAATGTATGACACTTCATTTTTAAGATTAGGGGAAGAAAAGAGAGGCCCTGTTTTCTTATAACCATACATTTCTGTAATATTCAGATTTATCTCCTATAACTCAAAAGTATTGTGCGTTTATTTGCTTTTCCCACTAATACCTATTTTGCGCTTGCAGTCATCCTGCTTTCTGTCCAAACTCTCCATAATGTAAACCAGTAGAACACGCAAAAAACTAACTTAAATAGTACCGCCTCCACAAGGGTTGGACAGCACCTTAACAAACTCATGGTTAAGAGTTTGAAAGTAAGATTAGATGAAGAATCGGCTGATTTAATACAGGAAAAGTTACGGTTGACACCTGGAAATCGGAGGCGAGGGATATCCCTGGATGACACGGGGAAACTCAACAGATCTGTGAAAGCTATCGTGGGTAGGCACAGCTATGCTGTGAACAGACCAGAATGGGGTGACTCAGAAGAGATTAAAAGTGAGGACAGTATGGAGATCAGTCAGGGAAGTGAGAGAATAAGAAACAAAAGAGGCAATTCTTTTGAGCTCGTTGGTATAAAGAAACAAAGGAAACTACGATCTGGACGAGGAAGTGGGGAAATCAGGGTTGAAGAGAAGGAATTTCTCAGAAAGTTATGTTGGGATATATGACCTACAATGTAGGGAATATATACCCAGACCAATGAGATGCTTTAACTGTCAAAGATTTGGACACACTGCTCAGACATGTAAGGGAAGGAGAAGGTGAGCAAGGTGTGGGGAGGATCATGAATATGAGCAGTGTAAAACAGGTATGCAACCAAAGTGTTGTTAACTGTGGAGGGAATCACAGTGTGGCATATGTGAGGTCATGAAAACGGAGGTGCAGGTTCAACAAGTCAGAGTGCACAATACAATCACATATGCAGAAGCTGTGAAGGTGGTGAAACAGGGGAGAGGGAGAGAGATGGAAGATACAAATGAAGGCCAGAAGAACAAACAGCCAGAACAAACAGAAGAAGGGAAAGTGTGCGTGGATCTGAAGAAACTGGTTACATTCATAGCAGGGGTCATAAATGCCACAATGGAAACAAAATCAAACACTGAAAGAAAACAAATATTAGTAAAAGTGACAGCAAATCATCTAAACATGAACAAACTGACATGGGAGGAAGTGAGAAATGATCTCAATGCCCAGGCTCGTCAAGAAACATCATGTATAGGATAGCAAAAGACCCACCATGGTTCTTTTATTACAATGAAACGCAATGAGCTTTTCAAAGAATTTTAACCATTTATAGGTCCATTACCAAGATTACCAGATGTTATCTGTGTGCAACAAACATGGTTGAAAAGTCACTTAGATTTCAGAATTAACAATTACTCTGCTGTTAGGTGTGATGGGGGAGGGGGGAGGAGAATGTGCTACATTTATTAAAGGAAATCTTTCATTCAGAGCGGTTAGTAAAGGGAGAGAGGGAGGATTCATACTCATAGAAATGTGGACGGATGTAGGACAGACAACTATTATCAATTATTATAATAAAACTAGATCTCATCAAATGAAAGCAAATACAGGCACAGACTAAAAACCATGTGGTCTGGAGTGGAGATTTGAACTCACACAGCACATTGTGGGGAGGGAAAAGACGGATACTAAATAATAGAGCAACTTTAGGAAGACAGTCACTTGGTATGTATAAATGATGGTAGAGGAACACAAATAAATATTCATACAGGAAACAGTTCAGCACTAGATCTGATGCTGGTTTCAAGAGAATTGGCAGGAATATGTGAGTGGAAAATATGGGAAGAAACAACAGTTGGAAGTGACCCATATTTTCCAATATTTTAGAATATATATGTGGATAGAGAGGTAAAGGAGGAGGAACGAGAGAAACAGTGAGTATTCAGTAAAGATAAATGAGATCACTTTCAGGATGTGAAAGGGGAAGTGGGGAAATAGACATCACTCGAGACATAGAAGAGGTAATTGAGTAGTTTTTTGTGTACTTAAACTTTTAAAGTAGTTTTTAAAACCTATACTTTTACTTTTATTTTAGTAGGATTTTTTTTAAGTATTTCACATTTTAAATCCCATCTGTTACTGAGTAATGGCTGAGGCTCCTCCACTGTCAGGCCTGGAAATACACGCAAACAATTTCAAAATAAAACCAGGCGGCACTTCCGGTTTAACGTTTCATTCATTTAAAACTAATTTACGGGAATTCACACAAAATACTTCAATATAAAACTGGGGAGTTACATCCATTTGAAAGGTTTTAGTCATTTATTTATATGAACATAAATACATTTAACGAATATAAATAAATGTAACTCATTACTCAACATCTTCTTTTTTACAATCTCTAATTTATTCGGTTAAGACGAGAGATGAACAGCAGAGTGAATTAGTGCAGAGAAAAATGCTTATCGAGTCTGCAGTTAAGGCTCTCTTCTTGGAAAAACAACTCATACAAAATTCCTTCTTTAAATATTAAAGTGAAGCCTAGAAGTGCAAGTAGCCTTATTTAATATTTTTTAGGACAAAATAAAATAAGCTGATATGTCTAACTAAACTGAAGAATGACATCAATGACATTAAATCCAATAAATAAATATTTAAAGCAATGTGGGAATGCATGAAGGCAGGCATAGTTCGTCACTATTCATGTTTACAATAAGTCATGATGTCATGACATTAATATATATAATAGGCCTATTTATCATGTTTCATTCTGTTGACATATTTCACAACAGGAAGTTCTCCTGCACTCCTTCATAAAGTCATCATTTCACTCTTAGACTGTACAGCGGCACTATTGTCTGAATATAGTTTAACTTTTATTTGTCATCATAGTTTGAGCTTACCTCGTGCATTTTAATTTGATATGTGGGAAAAGACACTACCATTGTAATAAAACCTGCTGATAAAGGAGGTGCTATTTGTATTTTAAAACGGGCTAACTATATAAATGAAGTGGAGCGACAGTTGTCAGATCCCGTTTGCTATGAAAAGACAGACAAAGACCCAATCGCGTGAGATTTCTCCCAAAGCTCCCTGTCTCTCACACACCCCTGAGACCGGTCTTTCCCTCTTTCCATCTTTCCCTCTTTCCCTCTTTCCCTCTGTCAAGAGCCATAAAAGTGCAGAAAACAGCAAAATACAAAAACAAATATTGATCATTTTATTGCAGAGTTTGTGTGTACATTTTGGCCATGAAGGTGTCCATAAAAAAGAATAATGCAATCAAATAAATGTTGTTGCTAGTCTTTGACATATCAAAGACTCTAATCATCATTCAACTAATAACCTTGCATTTAAAGGGTTACAATTCAGAAAATAATTGAATGTTTTGAGCAAGTCGAAAGTTGTTTAACTTTAACTAACGCAGTCGAAAAATATAAATACATTTTAGGAGGGCACAAGGGTTAATGTTCCAGCAGTGGTGTTGTTTTACCTTTATATGCTGTAGAAGAAGCTCGTCACGAGGCAGGATACTGCTCGCCACTGTGGCGGCGATAAGCATGAAGAACTCCAAACTCTGTACACTTCCCTGACAAAGTCAGTTAAATTAGAATGATTACAGCCAAAAATGAAAAACATTGATAAACGGATACGAGGCAGCAAAGATATATTCCAATACCATTTAATTCCTGGATACACCACAAAGCATCATCTCTGACTTAAAATAAAACTTGTAAACTAAAAGTGGTACCAAATGTGTTTTTATTTTATCAATATTTCAGCTCTTGTTTTCTTGCTGTCAATTTTCAGATATTTGTTTGAATCTTAAACACGTAAATTTACGATTTTATTAACGTAAATTTACGAGTTTAATCTCGAAATTAAAAAAATAATAATAATTTAACGTGGCCCTCATCCTCCGTCGTACACTTCTATATCGTAAAATGGGTTTTTCATGAAATACACACCTTCTCAAAGACATAACTCTTGTGCCCTCCTCAAATGTATTTATATTTTTCTGCTGCGTTACGCTGTAATAAATGATTCTGTAGTCATGTACATTTTACTTAATATATCTGATAAAATGTATTAAATATAAATGCGTCCTTGATTTTGTGGCAATTGTTTAAGTAACTTTAATACAAAAATGTTTGAGATAGTATCTGCTTATTTTGGTTATATTAAATATAATCTTTATGTTTATGTAATTCTAAATCAAGAGTGAATCCAACTCAATAGAATTAGTCAGTTTTAAATTGACAAGCACTTCCTGTTATTTTGCGCCTTTTTTCTTCTTTTGAATTCAGCAGGCTCTCATCTGGTCACAAGACATAAAGAAAGTGCGGATGACTGGTGCCCCTTTCCCTCCATTTAACTCATCGATTTAATTTGGTTGACAAAGGTAAGGAGAGTTATTTTATACTGTAATGTTTATGACTTGTGGGTGTATGCTACGTTACAAAACGAAATTAGCAAGCAAAGTAATACAGAGAGACAGAGACACAGTAGCACCGGAAAGGTAAATTATGCATGTTATGTTAGGCTATAGTGTGATGGTATTACGCAACGATATCAGAAAGATATCACGAGTATTTACACTGAGAAAACCACAAGCGTTACTGAAGAGGAAAGAGGAATCGCTCGCGCGGGGAGGGATGTAAACAACATGGTCATAGTTTTCTCATTCAGCAGGTAAAGGTACGATAACGTGTTGAAAAATGCGAGGAGAGAAATTGGCAATGCAACGACAGTGTCTTGAACCGTAATTTTTCAGCACAGCCGATCATGACAGATTTGAGTTTCGTGAACTGACGACCACGCTCCATTAAAAAACACAAAATTTATCACAACCGAGAGCTGTTAGCCCAGAGCTGCTAAATCACGCATTGACTGTGACTGTGTCTGTGATACTCGTGCAATCTCACGCATTACTTTTTTTTTCACGTGCTGAAAAGCATAAATTGCTCCTCTTTATTTAATCCTCTCTAATTTACAGTATTTCCTCACTCGCTGCTTGCTGACACCGAGCTGTCGCTAGCAGGCTACACTACATTTTTACAGTTTCCCTCTGTGTTCATTCTATTATTGATTATGCAAAGAAGATGTCTTACTTTTTTTTTTTTAACTATGCATTAACTACTTAATAATTAGAGCTACTTACTTATTTTTTAGATACGTTGATAAGGTAATTCAAAGTGAATTTGTGAATGTTGTTAAAAACTATACTTTTGTCATACATGAAACATGCAGGATAAAGTAATCCTAGGAGGTTAACCCACTACATTAAGAATATATATTCACTCGTGGAAGTTTAGTTTTAAAGTGCAAACACTTTTCATAGGCTGAACTGGGTTCTTTCTCTCTCTGCCTTTGCTAGTTGTGATAAAAAATATCTATTGATTTTATTCAATATAAAAATGTAACTTAATTTTATTTTTTACAAATCCGTCTTCCTTGTTGAGTAAAATGCAACATTGATGGTTAAGACTAAAGAAGTCTTATCCTAATTCTAATTTAAAATGAGATGCAACGTTTTTCATCAAACTCATTGGGTATATTATGAGCATTAGGACAAGAATTTTTACATTTCATCCAGAATTCATGTTTAGAATAGAACTAAAGAGACAAAGAGAACACTTCCAGAAGAACTCTGAAAATCAAATTATAACTTTTACTAGCCCTTCAATACAAGCTACAGTACACATGTAATTGAGAGGGTGATGTTTTTATATTCAAATAAGAGCAAAAGCACATCTCTAATTTAAATATTTCTGTATTATCTTCTAGGTGTCTCCAGATGAGATGGCGGTGTAAAATCTGTGGATTCATAACGACGAGAAGGGGTGATCTTCTGACCCATTACAGACTACAGCACAGGACACTTGAAATTGGAAATCCGGTACCTTGTCTTGTTCATGATTGTCCATGCTCCTTTAAAACTTTGAATGCCCTACGCACACATCTTTTAAGATATCATCCAGAAGATGAAACTAGAGGGCCAGGAGTCATCTTCTGTTTTACATGTTTAATTTGCTCAACTCAACATCCCTCTAAAAAATAATATTTTCTTCACCTTGGTAATCACCTGAGGAGATATGAAACTGTAGAGTGTGTTTTTGTTGGATGCACATCTTTTGTTGGCATCATCTTCTGTATGTTAAAGGCTGCTTGAAATGCTGTACCTTTAATAAAGTCTGATAAAAAGTGTTACTTTCGTCAAGCATTAAATGTCATTGTATCTTACTTAAGTAATATTTATTCTGTATTTTCTGATCGACTAATTCTAATCTCACACTAAAATGTAGGTCATAACGCGAACATGTATGTAATTGCCAAGAAATTATTATATTTATATTTTAATTAATTTTATTAAGGAAAATTAAAAAATGCACTGAATATAAAGATTAGTATTACTCAATTTTATATCATTTATATATCAAATTTAATTATTTATATCAGTACCATTTACTAATTTAGACATTTCTCTTATTGATATCTACTTAATGTTTTTGTTTAAATTTGGTTAATTTATTTTTGTGCTTTATTTGAATCTACTCAATTTAAACAAGTAATTCTTAAGGGTCTGATTTGAGTAATATTAACTCAACTTTTAACATAGTTAGATTTAATTAATAATATTGCGTGCAATCTGTTGCCTCAATTTTATAGAGTAGTTATGGTGTATCTTTTTTTTTTACAGTGTAGTTAAAGTTAAACAACTTTCGACTTGCTCAAAACATTCAATTATTTTCTGAACTGTAACCCTTTAAATGCAAGGTTATTAGTTGAATGATGATTAGAGTCTTGGATATGTGACAAACTAGCAACAAAGTTGATTTGATTGCATTAGTCTTTTCTATTTAACCTCTGGACACCTTGGTTGCCAAAATGTTCTCACAAAATCTGCAATAAAATGATCAATATTTGCTTTTGTATTTTGCTGTTTTCTACACTTTCTATGAGCTTCTTGTTGTGCAGATCTTGTTTTTACTAAGCAGTCTTTGTTTTTCTTTTGTTTTTTTGGTTTCTCAACAATAGTCAAAGAGCCGATTTCTTCTGTCGTTGTCAGATGCTTCACAGGAGGCTTTGCCTGAGAACAGGTACTTAACTTTATTTGGATGCATTTCTTTGTTTCTTCTATTTTGTAAAATATTTGTATTAATATTTTGTGTTCACTCTATATTATAAAACGCCCATTGTTTCACAAATGCTCATCTTCTCTCTCCAGATGCAATCATAAAACAATTAACCTGTTTCCAACGGTGGCGCTGCTCTGTAGCGACCCGGGCTGCCCGAAGTATTTATATACTTAATAATGTTATCGTTTTATGTTTGATGTGAAGGATGATGTTGATGTTGATGTTTTTATGGCTGCAGCACGGGTGAAGAGCTGAAGACAATTTTTTCACTTTGTGAGACAATAAAGTTAATCCTGTCCCCTGCTATCCCTCGGCCATCTGTGACCACTTCTACTCCCTGCACTGTTTGATATTGTTTGTTCTGTTAAACTAGTTATTTGTATTTATTTATATGAAATATTAGAGTTATTACCATTTTATTCATGTTTGTTTAGAAGTACTTTTTATTTTTTAAATAAATTCTGTTGAATATAAAGATGTATGAATGTTTTCATTAAGTCTATGAATATTGTCTTTGATGGTTAAACTCTGCAATATAAGGGGCAACCGCTGAAATCTGCATAAGTACAATTGTCTTGCAATAAATTCTGACTACAGCGATGTGATTGTTGCAAATCCTTTCATTGGGATAACGATGCAACTGAATTTACTTGCACAGCCCTATAGCCAACCCTGACCTATGTTTTAATTCTGTTCTTTTAAAGGAGGATTATTTTGATTCCAAAGAGGTGGAGAATCTCAAGTCCCTGGAAGAAATACGACTGTAGACTTTCACTTTAAACTTGAAAAATAAGGAACTTAAGACTGGTAAGAGACCACGTAGGTGCTCAGAGTGCGGTAAAAGATTTAACGTAAAAGGAAATTTGACCAGACACATGATGATTCACACTGGAGAAAAACCCTTCAGCTGCTCTCAATGTGAGAAAGTATTTACCCATGAGGTCAGTCTGACATGTCACATGGCAATTCACAGAGTGGAGAAACCCTTCAGTTAACCTTTTTGCAGTAAAGCATTTCAACAAAAAGGAGCCGTAACTCAACACATTTTAGTTCATACAGGAGAGAAACCCTTCAGCTGCTCTGAGTGTGGTAAAAGGTTTAGTTTTGAGGGAAATCTGACCAAACACATGATGATTCACACTGGAGAGAAAAAATATCGCTGCTGTCACTGTGAGAAAAGATTTACCCATAAGGCCAGTCTGACATATCACATAGCAATTCACAGAGAGAAATCCCTTAGATGCTCTCAGTGTGGTAAAACAATTTAGACAAAAGGGGGGTCTGAAGTCACACATGTTAGATCACACAGGAGAGAAAGCCTTCAGCTGCTCTGTTTGCAGTAAAGGTTTTTCCCAAAGAGGAAATCTGACCAGACACATGTTAGTCCACACAGGAGAGAAATGCTAATCCTGTGCAATGGTAAAACTGATCCAGAGGAATCCAAGTTAACAACATAACTAATTTGTATTCATAAGTATGTATTGACTAACAGATGTATAAGTGCAGTTATAAAAGGATATAAGACATTTCTACTGACAGAAATCTGTCTCTACTTTTTTGACATTGATGTTATGTTGCTGACATATGAACCAGTAAGTTGGGAGCAGCTATGACGTTTGAATTGAAAGGGTTTATATGAAACAGTTACAGTGTAAGGATCCTTCTTCTCTCCTGATATCTTCTCTTCTTTCTGTCACTCTGTTTCCTTGGAGGCCTCTGTGTTGGGTAGCACAAGTTCTTCAGACAGCTCATGTGTATCCTTGTAATAAATAAACTGATGTAGAGTGAGAAAGACTTTCATCTACTTGTGTTATTTTGTGTCGAGTGTCTAAAGTGTCTTTGGTAAAGAAAAGGAGTTCAGCAGATCCTGATGCAGAGCGACCACAGTCAGGTCAGGTCGATGTCGATTTCACTGAAAACCTGTAACCCTTAATAAGAATCCTGCAGTCAGAATACAAAATAAAGAAAATCACAAACTGAATGATAACACCTGTAGATGTCATCTGGCATTCTGGATTTACTCAACATATTGTTAGAAGAAACGATAGAGATGCATTATAGCCTTCAGTGTGTGTAACTAAATGGTATATGGAAAAAAACACTTCAATGGTGTGTTTATTTGTTCTGTTATCATTTCTCTCTTTGGCTTCCTTTTTGCTGCTTCACTGCTTTTTATACATTTTCAGCTAAGAGGAGAACGACTCTTCGATTGGTCTTGCCGCTATCCAATTCCCACGGTAACCTGACTCGTCATCAATCTTAAAACTTTTCTTATTTCAATAAAAGTAACTGCTTTCATTTGTCAATATTTCACCTCCAAGCAGACCCTTATTCTAAAAGACTGAACACATTGGTTTGGGTTAGGCCACGATAGTAAAAGAGTTCAAAGAGGAGACTTTAATGCAACGAGGTTACAACTGTTTATTGAGTGTGGTTCTGAAAAGCAAGGAAAATATCTATGAACAAAATTCTTCACATATAAATTCCTATTATAATTGTAAAGTAATCTGGGGAAGCAGTTTTCCACTTATACAATGTTAACCATGCATCTTTTAGCATCCTTACCTTCCTTTTTCTCATTTTAACACTGTTGGGCCACGCAGGCTTAGAACAGTCATACAATGGACTTGGGCCTGCACCTCTGTAAAAGCCTCATTTGAGTTATTCACTGAGATCACAAAGAGGCCTAAAAGGACTCTTAATCCCAGAATCCCCTGCAGTACTTCACACCTACGTGTGAAGTAAAGGGGGGACCGGAACCTCTCTCTCCTCATTGGAGGGGACCTGAGGTAGACCCCCATGGAGCAGGCCAGGCTACAAAACTCCAAGACTTCCATTGCTCGCTCTCTTTCACGCGCTGACCTTCGGTGCTCGGAGACCCAAGAAGATCTCCTGTTTCCTGCAACAATCTTCCTTTGTTTTAAGTTTTGGCGCGCAGGTAATCCGCGGCCGGCAGTGTTCTAAATTCCGAGCTCGGATTGTCCAGTGAACGCATCTCAGTTTCTCGGAGAGCGTCAGACTATAACAGATTATCAGAAAGATAACGGTCTTATTCCGTCCTGCAACGAAAGGACATCAAAGGACATCTTTCCACTCGACGGAGAACCAACGAAGCCGCTCTCGCCGTAAGGGACCCTCGCCGCCATCAGACGCCTCTGCACCAGGACGGACAGAAGATCTGCTCCATCGCCGGACTCTTTTCCTTTCACCAATCGCGGGCAAAGCGATTCACAAGTGAGGCTTAATTAGGTCTGGGCAGAATTAGCTTTAGAGAGTGTTTTTAACAATTGTTGATCAAAGCAGAAACTGTAATTTTTAATCTTTGTTGGACCTGCGTCCTGAGTTTTAACTGTTTAAAACTCTTGTTGTTTCGGACCGCTGCGTCCTATATGTGTTTAGTGTAACAGCGTTATAACCGGGTATTACTCTTCTGATCAGAAAGGCCAGTGTAAGCCGTATTAACTTGAATTCGGCTATTGGTTTGTTTCTGTGAATGAAGGGAATTACTCCGAGTTGTGGCGCGGGAGTCGGACTGTGATCCGGCCTCTTCAGGCACGCATTTCTCTTTTATTCTCTTTTATTCCCCCTCTACGAACATACACACACACACATATTCCCGTGTAAACGTACATCTGGAGACCAACTCCATCACCGCACCATTACGCACAGAGATCTATACACTCGCGGCTATCCAGACGCCTCAGAGACACAGATCGTGTAGGGCCGAACTCAGTCTCTTTTAGACCTTAAGGCCACATTTAGGCCTTTGTTAGGTGTGTGCCATCGGAAGGGCGACCACGTGGGACGAAGTAATCTTCCCCCCCCTTCTCTCTCCCTTTCATCCACACGCGCACGCACCCAGGTCTTTGTTAGGTTTGCGCCATCGTGAACGACCACGAGGGTACGAAGCCATCTCCCCCCCCCTTTCTTCTTCCCTCTCTCTCTCTCTCTCTCTCTCTCTCTCTCTCTCTCTCTCTCTCTCTCTCTCTCTCTCTCTCTCACACACACACACACACACACACACACACACACACACACACACACACACCTACATTCACACCCCTTCCACAAGCCTTTGCTTGATAATGTTTGTTGCTTAGATTAGTTTATAATAGTTATTTGTTTAATTAAGTTCATTGATTTTGGATTGATGTTGCTTTGTTTAAATAAATTCTGTTATAATTTTAAGAGAGCAGTTGTTTGTGATTACTGGTGTATTTGCATTGTGATATAAGCTGGGTGCGAAGGCTTTGTGTACGGATTTCACGCCTTCAATTTATTAAATATAATTATTCATTACTAATAATATTAGTAATTAAATAACTAATTTGAGACTGATTTGAGTGATATTTTGGTTATATTTACCTGATTACAGGTTGGTGCCCCAAAACGAGATTAAACATAGTTTAATGATATTTTATTTATATTATTAATAATTAAGTATAATTATTAAAGAATATAACCAAAGTTGACTTGATACAACCCCAACAACACCAAACAACACAAATCAGAATTTAAGTTAATATAACCATTAAATGAATCTGAATTTTAGTATCTATTCAGTTCTTTATCTTTTGTTTACAATTTAAACAAACCAGTTAAATGTGTTCAATATTAATTATTATTTACCCTTCTAATTTAATTGTTTCCTGTGAACACTACACTATAAAACCAGAATGCAGAGTGCATCACTATGAAATAAACAGCCTACATTAAATACATGTCACCATTCAAACATTCTGAACAGATAATTACCAAAGAACACAGCACACTTACCAAAGGTATCTCTGCTGTCTTCCTTTCATTGAATTCAGCCTGAAAGTGTCTCAGCCTCTCACCTCACTCCTGCTCTCACACACACCGCTGACACTCCTGTCTGTCAGTTAGAGCCACTCAGCAGGTTTACACACCTGGCTCACAAAGGTTACCTGATTTCCTGACCTGCTCAGTGCTGCTCTCCAGTGTTCAATACAAACTTTAAATAAAGGCTGACAACAGAGATAACCTGATAAGTAATAATAAAGCTGATTAACCTTTAAACACAAAGTAAATAAAAGCATATTAATATTTTCATTTTCTGTTTGTCCTTAGATTTTAACAAAACAAAGACTGATTTAAAAAAATCCCCCAGACACCAAACATTTGTTATATGGAAAATAACTTTTTTGTGTGTTTTTTTCATTAAGAAAATTATCATCATGTAATCAAACTGGCATTTAAAGAGTCAAAAATCCTGATAATTATTCAATATTTGATCGTTTTGATCAGGACTGAAGTTGATCAAAAGATTTAACCCAAAAAAGCAGAAAAAAAATTAATCTGTACTATTTTTATAGCAGTTTTTGGAAGTGAACATATTTGTCCTTAATGACTCAAGAGGGGAGTACATTTTCAATCTGATGCTACACAAAAACTAATAATGCATCAAAGTCAATATTTTGTAGGCTGACAACAGAGATAACCTGATAAGTAATAATAAAGCTGATTAACCTTTAAACACAAAGTAAATAAAAGCATATTAATATTTTCATTTTCTGTTTGTCCTTAGATTTTAACAAAACAAAGACTGATTTTAAAAAATCCCCCAGACACCAAACATTTGTTATATGGAAAATATATTTTTTTTTTCATAAATAATAACAGTGATCAAGTAATTAAATTGGCATCTAAAGGCTTAAAATCCTCAAAATGATTGAATGTTTGGTAGTTTTGAGCAGGGCTGAAGTTGGTTAAGAGATTAATGCAGAAAAAAGCAACAAAAAAAGAAATCTGTTCTATCTTCATCGCAGATTTTTGGAAGTGGACATTTTTGTCCTTAATGACTTAAGAGGGTAGTAAATTAAACTGATGCCTGAGGGTTTAAAGTGTGTCTTATACAGCAGATTTGATGGTAATAACAGCTTATTTCAAGGACCTTCATATAAAGTGTTACCCAAGAAGAACTTAGACTGAGGTTCTGTCTGTGTTTAAACAAATGTCATGAAACACTTTAACCAGAGCTGTCTCAGTGCTGCGGTTTGGTCCAAAACCTGACTGGAAGACATCCAAACAGTTGTTCAATATCAAGAAGTTATTTAACTTCTGAAACACAGCTTTGTCTATCATTTGACCTAACAGAGGAAGATTTGATATAGGCCTGTAATTATTCATTATTGTCTAGATTGTTCTTTTCTAGTAGTGGCTTGATGACTGCTGTTTTCAGGGCCTGTGGGAGGACACCTGAGAGACAAGTTTACCATTTGTAACAGATCTGGAGCCATGACTCCTCCTCCTGCTGCCAATATCAAGACAGCAGGAGGAGGACTTTAATTTTTTAATTGTCACTTGTTTTTTATTGGTGAGATCAGAACAATACAGACATTAAAGAAGGGGGTCCATTGTTTTTCTGTAATGTAGAACATTTAACCCCCATTACCACCCCCACCCCCCATTATCACACGCCCCAACCATGAAACAGACCAGCTGGACAGAGTGAACAGAGTCAGCTGATCTTCAGTCAGCAGTGTTTCTCAGACTGACAGACGACACAGAGACACTGAAGAACCAGGAGACCAGAACATAAACCCAGGATAGAGAGGTTCAGTGAATGTGGTGTTGAAGGTGTGGAGGTGGATCAGTGTGTCAGAGGAGACTCTGTAGAAGGACAGAGAGCCAGCAGGACAGTCCACATACACTGCTACTCTGTGAGAGACAGAGGAGGAGGAAGAGGAGGAGGAGGAGGAGGAAGAGGAAGAGGAAGAGGAAGAGGAGGAGGAGGAGGAGATCTCTGTTCTTCTGTTATTGTGCCTGACAGAGTAACCTTCATCAGAGCAGATCAGACTCCAGGACTGATCATTATATCCAAACACACATTCATTCATGCCTCCTCTCCTCCTGATTCCTCTGTAACTCACTGATACATAAACCTTTCCTCTCCACTCGACCTCCCAGTAACAGCGACCAGTCAGACCAGTCCTACACAGCAGCTGAATACACCAGTTATCAAATCTGCCTGTCTAACTAGTTTTAAACTGTGTTTCTGAAGTCATGGAGACCATTTCTTTTCCATCAATCTAGGCTCTACAACATACATGTTTTTGTTTTAATTGAAATTTAACTGGACTGGATGAACAGATCGAAATCTGAAGAAACAGATGACATCTCAGTCCTTGTGAGTTTTTCTCTGCTTGTCTAAGGCGTAGGCCACGCCGTCCCGACCTCACCTGGACACCTCGCGGCCTGCAGCTGACTTGTGTATTGTTGTTGGATGTTCCTGCTGGCCTGTACTATGGTGATCGTGGACTTTGCTGTGTGCCTTACTGTCTGCACAGCCAGAAGACGAGGAGGAGAGCTAGCTTATGTCTCTAAAGATATTCTGTTTCTATTTCATCACTGAATTCACATCTGGATGTTTTTGAGGAGAGAACTTGATGTTGGAGACTCTGCATATTTACATGTTTATGAAAATGAACGTCAAATCAAAAATGATTTCTGCTGTTTTTAAAGTTGATGAGCTCCACGAGCTCGACTACGAGCAGCCGGCCAGCAGCCAACATCAAAATGTGAAATGTCACAAAAACTGCATGTTGTAAAATATACATTTCTGTTGGATGTGATGAATGGTGATTTTCTATTCACTGGATTATCACTTTTATTTCAGTTTACATTTTTTATTTCATATTTAAACTCTCATGAGTTTCCATCACCCTCACTTTTATCATCACTTTGTGTTACTTCCAGCCCTCATCCTGTTGTAGTTTGAAAGGTTTAATCATAACAGAAACACAATCTGGACAGCAGCAGGCACAAACCAATAGTTATCTAACCTCTGAATTTAGCCAAGTCATAAGATCATGTTCTGATACACAAGACACACACACACACACACACATACACACACACACACACACACACACACACACACACACACACACACACACACACACACACACACACACACACACACACATACACACACTCTTTCCTGTTAAGAGACCAGTTGTCTGTCCAGGAAACTTCTAGGAAATGGTCTTCATATAACACACATGTTGTAATTGCTCAGTGTGTTGATTGCCCATAAAAGGATGATTGGGATGTTATAAAAGTTCCGGTTGAGCGAGGACGCTGGCGTGTATGTCGCCGCATCACGATCCGTGACAGAAATCGTGTTTCTTTTGTGCTATCTATGCTTCTCCCTCCTACTTATCCTCTACTAACAGTCTGCAAACAGGTCGACTTTGCTGCTGCTTTCAGTTTGTGTAAACTGACAGCTACTCACCATCTATGACGATCAGCTGTTAGCGCTAGCCGCTGATCAGCTGTTAGCTTCTCGCACCGCTATCAGGATATCCTCACCAGTCTGTGATCACTGGACCCTCGCCTGCCTTATTGGTGGACCGTCCTTCTTCGTCGGCCACGTCGGCTCCCTACCTGGCTTGGACCCATCGCCCTGCGCCACCTGTTGGCTACCGCTGGCTGCCGCTTTCCACTACTCTGGCTCGGCTGCTGGCGGTGAAGAGGCCTGCCTGACAACCAGACTGCCGGCTGCTGCTCTCCTGCTCAGATTGTGTCCAATATATAAACATAAAATAAAAATTAAAAATAAAAGTCCGCCACATACATATTGCATCAGCGCCGTCTCGCCTTCATTATCCCGGACGGACCTCAGAGGACCGGACTTATACACTAATGTAATCACTGATGTAGAGTTAAACATTAGACTAACACAAAGACCATAGAGCCTCCAGTTTTCATTAATATATTTCAATATCTTGCATTTATCATCAATTGTGATTTTTAGTTTTAATAAAGAGTGCACAGAGACATGGCGATGGCTTCACACATTTCACCTCCTCCATACTCAGCACATCTTCATCAGCTGCATGTATTTATTCTGTAAATAATTCAAGTGTGGACATTAAGTCGGGGCATCTCTGACACGATCATTAAGCCATATATTTGCTCATAATTAGTCACAGTGCAGACGGAGATGCCCACGAAAATATGTGGCCAACAATTCAAAGTTTTTGTTGGTTGATCAAACCTTTGATTAATAATATGATAGAGTGAGGGAGAATGCTGACTGACGTGTCCTCTCTGCCACTATATGAAGAAATCAGTGTGGGTCCTGTAAACATGTAAACATTGCAGATATACTCGTGCGTAATGATGAACGGTGGATGTTTTGGCACATAGGACAGCGTGAATGCAGCAGCGACGTGGTGTCATTCTCTGAATTTTCTTCAGTTCGTGATCCTCCTGCTGCAGCAAACTACCGATATGTCCATTTTATCCTTCACTTCATTCACAAGTTCCTTTGTTTCTGGGTCAGAAAGTTTCGTTTCTTCGTCTAAACTTCGGTTTTCGTGATCCAACGTTGGAAACCTTTGATCTGCCCCCTTGTTTGTATGCATTTTCATTCACAAGCTGCTTTGCATTGACCGTTTATGGTTGAATGTGGGCGTGTAGAGGGCGGAACACGGGACTAATCTACGTGCGCACATTTCCAGGTGGATGGTGATTTATAAAGGGAACATTGCGTGCAGGTGTGCGTACGAACGGTTTTATAACTCTGAATCATTTTGTGCGCACGCCATTTCCGGGTTTTTGGCACACGTACATTTTTAGTATGAATTTTACGCACTCTTTTATAAATGAGACCCCTGGTCATTTTTAAAAAACCTCCTCAAACACCATCTGTTCACCAAAGCATTCAGCCTCATCTAACACTCCCCTCAGCTGATCACCCACTCCCTTTCTCCTTCATTTGTTTGTCTAGTGTTTCTATCCTTTCTCTTCTCTGTTTGTGTCCTTGTGTTTCATGAAAGGCGCTATATAAATCTAAGTTATTGTTTTTCACTTCTCCGAGAGAAATAAACAAATCCTCTGTTCACAAGCCATAGTCTCTGTCTGATTGTTCAAGAGCATTTACTCTTCTACACTACAACATGTGCTGCTGTGTTCTGATGAAGAGAAATGAAAACACACTCACACTTCCTCAGACCAGGCTTCAGTCTGTGCAGTCCACTATGGTCCAACCTGGAGGAAGAAACCAGATCAGAATCTATTTCATACATCTTCATTTAAATCCAGCATCAGACAAGAAGCAGAGTTCATCATTCAGAAACAGTGAGACAGCTTCTGTGTGTCTGTCTGTACCTCAGTGTCTCCAGTCTGCAGTGTGGATCCTCCAGTCCAGCAGACAGCAGCTTCTCTCCTCGTTCTCCTGGATGATTGTAGCTCAGGTCCAGATGTCTCAGGGGGGAGGAGCTTAGAGCTGAGGCCAGAGACGCACAACCTTCTTCTGTGATCAGACAACCTGACAGACTACACACACACACACACACACACACACACACACACACACACACACACACACACACACACACACATATAAACACCAACACACGCACACACACACACACACACACACACACACACACACACACACACACACACACACACACACATGAAAAAACCAACACACACACACACACGCACACAGACACGCACACACACACACACACACACACACACACACGCACACACACACACAGACACAACATGCTTAACATCCATTGGTCCATTCTTCTCTGTTTTACCAGTAACATCCCGTCATAACCATGCAGCTGAACAGAATAGACTTCATAATCTGATACTAATCAATTTTTACTCTGGTGACAAATAGTGAAGGTAAGACAGAGCGTGAGATAAACACACAGACTGCTTTGACATCAGCAGTGATGTAGAAACAGTTCTGAACTGTTTCATCTGAAATAAAGATTCTTTAGTTCTTTATGTTCCAAACATTATCCATGGTTTGTTTGTTGGTGGGGAAAGAACTTCATATTTAACTTTCTTTATTCCAGTCCAGCTTCCTCAGACTAAAAGACTGAGAGCTATAGAACGAGCTCAGAGCTTTACAGCTTTCATGTGGAAACATACAGGAAAACTTTAAACCACCACCATGGCCCATTTAATAAATAATTCATCAAGAAAATGTGATCTTAAAGGACAAATCTGGATCAGCAGCACACTAACCTGAGAGTGTCCAGTCTACAGAGTGGACTCTTTAATCCAGTAGACAGCAGCTTCACTCCTGAATCCTGCAAGTTGTTGATGCTCAGGTCCAGCTCTCTCAGACTAGAGGACTGGGAGCTGAGGACTGAGGACAGAGCTTCACAGCTTCTCTCTGAGAGGTTACAACCACTCAGCCTGAAGAGGATTCAGAAGAACACAAATGAAATCAATTACAAACTATAGTTGTTATTTCTGAATAAAGAGAACTACATTTGAACTGGATAGTTATGTGAGCACGTACAGAGCTTTGTTTGAAGCTTTGATCACAGGCAGCAGCCTCAGAAGAGCCTCCTCTGAAGCAGAGTATTTCTTCAGGTCAAACACGTCCAGATCTTTTTCTGATGACAGTAAGATGAAGACCAGAGCTGACCACTGAGCAGGAGACAGTTTATCTGTAGAGAGACGTCCTGATCTCAGGGACTGTTGGATCTCCTCCACTAGAGAACGATCATTCAGTTCATTCAGACAGTGGAACAGATTGATGCTTTTCTCTGCAGACAGATCCTCACTGATCTTCTCCTTGATGTACTTGACTGTTTCCTGATTAGTCTTTGAGCCACTTCCTGTGTGTGTCAGCAGACCTCGTGTGAGATTCTGATTGGTCTCTAAAGAAAGACCTAGGAGGAAGCGGAGGAACAAGTCCAGGTGTCCATTAGGACTCTGTAAGGCTTGGTCCACAGCACTCTGATATAAATGTGTTGGGTCAGGTTTTTCAATGTATACTTTAGACCACCAGGATGTTGTTTGTTCTTCTGACATCAGATTGACTCCAGAGTTGATGAAGGTCAGATGGACATGAAGAGCAGCCAGAAACTCCTGAACACTCAGATGTATGAAGCAGAACACCTTGTCCTGGTACAGTCCTCTCTCCTCTTTAAAGATCTGTGTGAACACTCCTGAGTACACTGAGGCTGCTCTGATATCGATGTCACACTCTGTCAGGTCTGAGTCATAGAAGATCAGGTTTCCTTTCTGCAGCTGCTCAAAAGCCAGTTTTCCCAGAGACTTAATCATCTTCCTGCTCTTTTTATTCCAGTGTGGATCTGTCTCAGCTCCTCCATCATACTTGATGTTCTTCAGTTTGGACTGAACCACCAGGAAGTGGATGTACATCTCAGTCAGGGTCTTGGGCAGCTCTCCTCCCTCTCTGGTCTTCAGCACATCCTCCAGAACTGTAGCAGTGATCCAGCAGAAGACTGGGATGTGGCACATGATGTGGAGGCTTCTGGATGTCTTGATGTGGGAGATGATTCTGCTGGCCCGATCCTCATTTCTGAACCTCTTCCTGAAGTACTCCTCCTTCTGTGGGTCAGTGAACCCTCTGACCTCTGTCACCATGTCAACACACTCAGGAGGGATCTGATTGGCTGCTGCAGGTCTTGTAGTTATCCAGAAGTGAGCAGAGGGAAGCAGTTTCCCCCTGATGAGGTTAGTCAGCACTGTGGTGGACTCTGTGACATCAGTCAGGGTCTCGTTGTTTTTAAAGTCCAGAGGAAGTCGACACTCATCCAGACCGTCAAAGATGAACACAACCTGGAACTCTTCAAACCTGCAGATTCCTGCTTCTTTGGTTTCAGGAAAGAAGTGATGAACAAGTTCCACCAAGCTGAACTTTTTCTTCTTCAGCACATTCAGCTCGTGAATGTGCTGACCTCGTGTGAATGACCTCGTGTTCATCATTGACCTCTCCAGTCCCTCCCTCTGTGATGTAGAGCTCTGTGTAGATCTGGTTCAGAAGAGTTGGGTTTCCTGCTTTAGCAATCCCCTCAAACACACACTGGAACTTCTCCTTCAGGTTAGATTTGAGTTTACGCCGGCACTCTGCAGCGACTGTTCCTGAAAAATGAAAGAACTGAAATCAATGAACAGATCCTGATATAGATGACATGACTATCTGAGTTTGGAACTTTAAACCTCTTTGTTCTTTTTCTAAAATACTAAATCTGTTAAAATGTTCTTACTGCTCTGCAGACAGTCAGCCAGCTCCTCCTGCTTCATTCTCCTCAGGAAGTGCAGAGTGATCTTCAAAAATGCCTCTTTACAGCTTCTCCCCTGCTCTTCATCCTCACTCTGACTCTCTAAGCATTCTGGGTATTCTGGACTCAGACCCCTGTGGACTCTCTTCAGCTCGTTCTTCACAAAGGTGATGATGTTCTCCTCCAGCAGCTGGAACAGAAGGAGACACTGGATATTTAATATAAACTGGTAGAACTCAACATGTGTTTCATCTGTCAGTCTGAAGGTCAGCTGGTCTAAACAGAACAATAACTTAGAATTAAATTATTGTAATGGTAGTATATTAATTAACAGTGTGTTGAACACACCATAAAGATGGAGTCCAGGTCTGTTGGATTCTGCTGGTCTGGTTGATCTCTGTGAACGTTGGAGCTCTCCTGTTGAACTCTGTGACAGGACATATTACACAAGAAAACAACAGGATATATATAATGAAACTCTGAGCCAAGATATGAGTCTTTAAACAACAGAGACATAACAATTACTTTATTTTTAATTCTCACCTTCCATCAGGGGCTGCTACGTGCTACGTACTACAGGTGAGTGTATTGCATAATTTCCTGTTCTCCGCTGTATTGTGTTGTTCAGCGCTGATCGTTAGAGCTAAAAGCTAAAAGCTAAAAGCTTAATTGTTAATTTTGCCTAGTTTCTTACGACTGTTGTTTCCAACACACTGTATGTTCAGACAAACAGAAGTGATCGAAAAGCACTCTTTCTCTCTAGCGACAAACCTGCTTAAAAGTTTTGTTTATTTTAGCTACCTACTCTTAGCCTAGCTTAGCAGTTAGCTTTATTTACAATGGCTTTGTTTTCTGTCTTTCCCTCTCCTGCTCTCTCCTGCTCTACGTGTCAGATGTTAAGTTACTCCTCGTCCTCCTTTAGTGATAATCTAAGAAATGTAGTTTATTTTTAGCTTTGGAGGCGAGGGTGTCTGAGTTAGAGAGATGGCTCTGCACAGCTGAGTCAGAGTCATCGTATGCAGCAGTAGTTAGCCAGCCACCTGTAGCCGGTGCGGGCCGACATATTTTTTTAACAGTTTTTATCACTCTCCTCCAGGTGCAATAGAACGTATAGTTAACAAACGGCACATTACCCCTGAAGTAGCCACAACTCTTACATAACATCTTACAGAAATACCACCTTACCATCATCCTGTGAACAACTTGTTACCGATTTTAATTATAAACTGAGGACAGTGCTTGATGCCTGCTCTCCAATCACAACTAAGACAGTAAAAACAAAAAAGGTCGTTCCATGGAAAAACAATGCAACCAATGCACTTAAGAGAGACTGCAGACTGCAAAACAAAAATAGAAATTGAAAAAAAATATACTTGTAGAAGCAATAAAAGACTACAACAAAGCCATCCGAAAATCAAGGCAAGAATATTTCTCAAACCTGATAAACAGCACCAGACATCTTTTCAGGACAATAGATTCTCTGTTACACCCCACAACCAATAACAGCTCAGTGCTCTCAGGATCTTTAAAAAGAATAATAATTCTAGTCTTCTAACTTTCTTAGTCTTTTAACCCTCGACCAAGGCTGAATTTTTCTTCTTTTGAAAGCCTTGTTCTTAGTCTTTCACATCCAGTCTCAAGAACCTTTCAGCCAGTTCTAGTTGTTGTAGTTTGCCGCCCTCCTGGCCCATATTCTGAATTTCTATCTGAATTTGCAGAATTCTTATCAAATGTAGTCCTTAGCAGTGATAGAATAATTGTTGTAGGTGACTTCAATATCCACGTGGATGTTGATAATGATAACCTTAGCACAGCTTTCATGTCATTATTAGACTCTATTGGTTTCACCCAGGGTGTAAACGAACCTACTCATCGTTTTAACCACACCCTGGATCTTGTTTCAAAGATCATTTTTAATCAGATTGTTCCAGTTTAAACTGGCAGATGGATAATCAGTAATCAGGAGGCAGAGGTGAAGTTCTCCACAGTTCTCTCTGTTTCTATTAGAACAGTATCTCACTCAGAATACAGCCAACACTGTGTCTGTCCTCAAATTCTTCAGATTGATGAAATTAAAGTTAACAGAAGACGACTTAAACATAAACACAGCTAAGAAAGATTCTGTGGTTAGTAACTGAGATTTACAGATAGCAACATGCAGTAATACGATCGAGAGAGAGAGAGAGAGAGAGAGAGAGAGGGAGGAGAGAGAGAGAGAGAGAGAGAGAGAGAGAGAGAGAGAGAGAGAGAGAGAGAGAGAGAGAGAGAGAGAGAGAGAGAGAGAGGAGGGAGATATAGGAGCTCAAGGTGCCAGTTCCCCCAGTAGTCTAAGCCTATAGCAGCATAACTAGGAGCTGGTCTACAGCAGCGCCAGCCCTGACTATAAAATGTATAGTTACTTTTAAGTCTTTAAAATGGACGTGCAGAAGCAGACTCTCAGTGAATGAAATCTGATATTGTGGACAGTATGTCTGTTTGTTTTGGTCATCATTGGGAGTGAGGAAGGAGAGGACTTTCATTCTACCTGAGGGAAAAACAAAAATGTTCATTCATTAAAAATGCTTTAATTGGGGTGCTGGTGGCCTAGTGGTTAGTGTGTGTATCCCATGTAGGGAGACTGTAGCCCTCCAAGCGGGTGGCTCGGGTTCAAATCCAACCTGTGGCTCCTTTCCTGCATGTCATTCCCCATTCTCTCTCTCCTTGATTTCTGACTCTATCTACTGTCCCGTCTCTAAATAACGGAACAAAAAGCCCAAAAATAACTTTCCTCAGATTTCTCTCTTTTTAAGTTTTGGCCTATTATTTTGACTTTGTCTAAGAATATTTAGCTTCTTTCTAGTAGGGCTGTTTTTGCTTTAAAGTCATAAAGTCCATCACACTGTCGAATGGTTCTGTGTCAGGCAGGTTAAGTTCTGACAGGGTCGGGGAAATAGGGCGTAGGGAAGGACCCAAATGCAGAAAAAAATGGACTCACAGCTGCAATAAAATGATTCTTTTCCACATTTTACAGCCTTCAGGAAGGTCAGGGTTCAAGAACAAACACTTCAAAAGAAAAAACACAAGATAGAACCAAAGCACACAATGATCATGAAGTGGTGAGAAAACTAAATGAAGCTGATGAGGAAAATGAAGACAGGTGAGTAGAGTAGAAGGGAAGGTCTGGGCTATTGAAACCTAGAAGAGAAGGAGGTGAATTCTGAGGACCTCTGGTGGAGAAGTAGGAGAAACAGGAGAAAAGTACGAGTCCTGGGAGAGGTGAACATGGACTGAAGACTGAGAGTGATGTAAATGACTGAGGATGAAAGAGTGAGCCTACAGAAAAGCAGAACAGAGCTCTTTGTCAATTTCAGATCTCACCTTCCATCAGCAGGACGTCCATCTTTAAACTCAATAATGAGACCCTTAGACCGGTCACTCTTCATGGACACACAGCTGGGTCCAGGAGAGTCTGGTCTCTGTTCCTGCATCCTGATACAAAAAAACAACATTATTAGTTATGATGATGATGATGATGAAGGTGGAGTGATGTGAGTGCTGAGCTGTGACATGGATAAGAGTCATGGGCCCTTTCTGAATAGCCACAGTTCAGTAAACTCTCGTGGTAATTCAGTATGCATATTTTGGGTCCACCTCAGTATACTGAACATTTCAGTATGAATACTAACTTCCGGGTTTTATGCAGTATGGATCGGATGCGTGCTTTCAGGAAATGAATTGTATTTTACTCACAATGCTGTGCGAAATTAAACGTAAATCGTCACCTCACGTTCACCTCATAGACTGTAAATATTACTGGACGAACCCTGACCTGTCTGTGACATAGGCAGAAAATGAGTCCAATCGACGGCCGCATCCATATTGGATTTGCAGTCTCAACCTAACTTCGGATCAACCTAGCAACAGCAGTAAGGCGGGACCGGCAGGACTTAGCTCCGCCCATTCAGCTCGACGTTAGCAGTCCACTTGACAGCATAGCTAACAGCTAGGCTGCTATCATCAACTATTCCTGCTCGTCCTGAGAAAACTCTACAAACAGTAAGTTAACATTTAACTTTTCTACAACACAGTTAAAACGAATTATATTCAACCCAAATATTTAATTAAAGTCTTAAAACTACACTTTTTTAAATATACAATTATGTTTATTAGTTATTTGTCAGAGCAGTTAGACTTTGTCAGTGTTAGCAGAGAAATACATTAACAAAGTTTTATCCATAAACTGTAAATAAATATGAGACATCCAGAAGAAATCAATATTACAAAGCATACAGTTCATGTTGCTGTTCTGACAAAAAGAGGAATGTCTGTGTTTTATATTTATTGATGTCAACAGCGATGTGGGTGAACATGACAATTGAAAAATATTTATTTAGTATTTATTATAAGACATTTGTTTTCTATTGAACCCCGTGAAGTCATGGAGTCTGTGGACAGTGTCAGCTTCACACCAAAAACTTTAAGTATTAGAAAAAATAGTGTTTAAGACTGGCATCTATTATTATGAGTTGCAGCTACCTTGTTCAATATTATTCCTGCAGATGTGGCTAATAACAAAAAAACACCCTGAGCTGTCACATGTAGTTAACTGTACATTTTGTCTTGTCTGAGGCATTAATTGAACACCTTTGTATTTCTCCTATAGACACAGTGTGGATTATTGGTGACTGGTCCATCGAGGTGCCCAGAGAGCTGCAGAGACAGAGGAAGAAACCTGAGCCTCAACAACATCTGTATTTGTTGGTTCTTCTGGGGTGGACTTCAGTTGCTTCTCTTCAACAGCTCGCTGTGAGGGAGGTCTCCCCCGGATGGCCTGAGTGATGTCACCCACAGGCTGAGAGCTGAGACGGGTTTTAAGCCTCTTGACAAACCGTTACACCGCGCCCACCTGTCAAGCTGGTCAGCTACACGCCTTATTGTGAATAACTCTTATCCTTCATCAAATCAAAACTGATGAGTCATCAAAACATTCACCCCCCGTACAGTGTGTGTCCATCGAGACATGAGCTAATCACACCTATTTGTTTGTTTTGTACCAAGCTGTAAACATGTTCATCTCTGCTGTAAAAACAGACTTTTTTAATGTTGTTTTTCAGATTAAATAAATATTTATATATAAATGCACTCCTTTATGTCTACTTATGAGTATACATTTCAGATTTGAAATGACAAGACGTTAATGCTCAACTCAATAGCTAAGGAAAGGAAGTCTAATTTTACACAATTTTATTCTTTTGACATTTTTTTTTTACCAAATACTAATGTAGTTCATCTCTCAAAATGGGATGGAACAGAGTCATTGCAAAAATATGCCCTTAAACAAGAAGCCCCATTCTTAAATCAAGATACATGGAGAGTAAATAAGATCAATAACTTGTGAATAAAAACACAGTTAAAAATGATTGAGAAATGTAGTCTTCCCTGATCAATATCACATAATATCAACTTCTCTCATCTAAACTGGACAAAGGGTTTTAAAATGGGAAGAAAATGGTTTGATTGCAAGTTGTTTGGAGGAGATCTAGTTTTATTTGAACAGCATGAATACAGTCTTCCAAGGTGCAAACCCTCCTCCTCCTGAAGCCTGTGGAGCTCCTTGATGTACTGCTGTCTTATCTGCTGGCCATCTTCTCTCAGCAGAACTTCGACTGTTGAAAAGTCATTCTGAAGAAGCTTGAGCATGTGACATGGATCCAGGAGAACATATATTATAATTAACTATATTTATTATATTTATTATTAACATGAGGTCAGTACATGGCTGTATTCTTCAAACTATTTCTTGTACTTCTGGCTTTATATCTTATTTTCATTCCACATGTTATTTATATTTTATATTTCTACAGCTATATTCTTTGTAAGAGTTCAGTGAAAATTAATATGGTTATTAATATAGTTCTTAATGGTTACAGATGCTCTTACAAAGTGCATTTCTTTTTATTTATTAACAGTTTGCACAAATCTTAAGACACTACATCAACCATGTAACGTTAATGTCATCCTCTATAACCTACACAGCACATTAGGTTCAGTTCAGTTTATGTTACTGACGGATAATTACTACACAAAGTTTGTTTTTTAATGTCCACATTTACGTGGAGTATAACATTCATCATAACGTCAGATAACCATATTTACAGTCTGTGGTTAACCATCGAGATGAACCTTTAGCTTCTAACATGACACAAACTCATTTTCAACAACAACATCTTAACAACAAACATTTCTAAACCATTGACCGTAAATAATGAGCTACACAGTTAGCCGACTGGTTTACAAGCTAATGCTAAACAAGCTAAAGGTCTGTAAATATAAATATAAACACATGAGTAAGCAGTAAATATAACACTACTATATCACTTACCGAAAAAAAACTGAAGCATCAACTTGTTGGATGGTCTGTTAACCGCACAGCAAGCCATGTATGTTGTCAGATATGTGTTAAACAAACTCTCCAAACGAAGTAAGAAAGAGGAGAAATCAGACGGATCAAGCTGTTAGCCTCCTGACCTGCTGACCGTGCAGAGCTGTCAATCAAATCTGCCACAACCCTTATATGGGCATAGCCGTTTTCCTTAATAGAATAAAATCCGATGAGTTATAAAAAAAAATCACCCCCCCACAGTGTGAGGAGAAGGGGCCGTCAACTTCTCAGATATATCTCGTTTTTTGAACCAGGCTGTAAACATGTTGATTCTTGTGGTAAAAACGGGCTTTTTTGGCTGTGGGCTTATGGCACTTCCGGCGCTTCTGCAGCCAGCCTCAAGTGGAACCTCGAGGAACTGCAGTTTTTTGTACTTCCGCATAGGCTTCATTTTTTTCGAGACCGGAGGTTGACCCTTGGTAAAGACTCTGTCAAAATTTGTGGTTGTAACTCAAAGCTTGTGCGTGTACCTTCAGGATCGCACGTGAAGATAGGGAATTTGTGCAATCTGAACTGTGAGCACAAAATCATTACACATCTTCACATTTTTTCACAACAACAGAATTGTTTTACATATGCTCAGAATATTTCTATAATTACAAATGTTGTTTGCACATGTGCAAACCTTACCTGTGTGCACAAAATATTTCACCAAAGTAACCTTTCACGAGTTCAAAATCTTATTTACAGGAAATTGATCCCATACAGCAGCCCTTCCTTTTTTACAGACCACTGCAGGACAACAGACTGCCTCAAACACTTTCATCAACTTCTATCATCGCACAATATATTAAGATTAAGATTAAGATTAAGATTAAGATTAACTTTATTGTCCCAGTGGGAAATTTGTCTTGGACTTCACAGAGCTCTGATGCAGTAGCAAAAAATAACAAAATACATTCATTCGTCGGTAAAACATGTCAGTTAAATAATCGGTAAATTCCATACAAGTGAATTACTAAAACCATAAATATGTAATAGTTATGTAAAAGTAAAATGTACATGTAATCACATTTAAACTGATAAACAGTGCAGGTACATCTACACATCTTCACACACACACTCACACCACCTCATACATGCACACGTATACACACACATTACAGCTTAGGTACTGTTGAGGGCTTTGATGGACAAGAGAACAAAGGTATTTCTGAAACGGTTGTTCCTCCCTTGGGGTACCCTGTAGCGTCGGCCTGAGGGGAGGAGCTGGTACTCAGGGTGAAGAACATGAGATGGGTCTGAGATTATTTTTTGTGCCTGTTTTGGTTTTATGGTTTGTTGAAAGATGTCTTGGAGGCTGGGGTGTTGATGAACTCCCACGATTTTCATGGCAGTTTTTGTGAGTCTGTGGATTTGGGCCTTTGACTGAACGGTCAAATTTCCAAACCATGCAGAGATACCATATCGTAGGAGGCTCTCTACTACTGCATGGTAGAAGAGAAGCTGCACTTCCCGGGACACACCAAAGGTCCTGAGTCTTCTCAGAAAGTGAAGCCTCTGCTGCACTCTGGAGCAGACAGCTTCCACCTGGGACTTCCACACAAGTTTATTGTCTATGTGAATGCCGAGATATTTGTAGCACTCTACTTATGTTATGGTGTGATCATGGATGACCACTGGTGAGTGGTCGCCAATAGACTGAGGGTCGAACACCATCTCATTTGTTTTTAAAAATTTAACAACATGTACGTTTCCACTGTTGCTGGTACACTGATTTGTGTAGAGAGTGAACAGCACTGGTGAGCTAACACACCCCTGGGGCGCTCCGGTGCTGATGGTTGTGAGCTCTGACACAGTTCTGTTCGCTCTGACTTGCTGGGTGCGGTTAGTGAAAAATGAATGATACCATTTAATGATGAATGGATTGACCCAAAGCTGATTTAGTGTGTTAAGTAGAATGTGAAGCTGCAAGGTGTTAAACGCTGAACTAAAATCAACAAACAGTAGTCTAGCGTAGGCCTTGGGATTCTCCAGATGTTTGGTGACCATGTGCACTAAGCTATTGACAGCGTCATCAGTACCTCTATGGTGTCTGTATGCAAATTGGTATGGGTCTAGCTGTGGGCCTACCTCCGACTTCAGCCTGCTCACCATAAGTTTTTCATACATTTCATTACAACAGGAGTTAAAGCCACTGGTCTAAAATCATTACAGTCTTTAGGACATGGAATTTTTGGGATAGGTGTGATGACTGCCTTTTTCCACATTGCTGGTACAGTGTTTGTATCTACTGACCTCTGAAAGATGGGGCACCAAGCAGGTGTTAGTTCCTCTGCACACATCATTAATAAGAACACAGAAATGCCGTCTGGCCCTGTGGCCTTGTTGACAGTGACACTTTTAAAAACATTTTCCACATCCTTGGGGTCGAGGATATATCTGATATCAAAGCAGTAAAAGATCATCTGACACAATAAACAAGCTTCCTTCAATAAAATGTTATAAAGCTGTGACCTTTGATTCCCTGTTGCTATGGTGATTATTAGACTTTGGCATTTCCTGGTGTCAGGAGACTTGACTTTGACGTTGTCCTGTTAAGATGCAGATTAGTTCTCTGTGTTGAAGGTAAGAGACACTTTTTATACTGTTTGAAAGACTCATTTAATTTAAGTGTAAAAAGAGCTGTAAGCTAACAGTTAGCCACCGGATTCATTAGCTGCTCTGACTAAAGTAGAAGTGAAGGACACACAATGATCCTCAGTCCCGATGCAGGCTATGCTAACCATGCTAACAGGTTGATTAAAGACGAGCCTGCTCTGGAAGTTTCTTTCATTGAGATCATCACTTTATCTTCTGTAATTGAAATGTTTGAGTGATTATCATTTTGATTTGAACAATTTTCTTAATTACGTTTTCTTTACAGTGGAACATATTCATAAGAAGTTGTTGTAACTCTCTCAATCAGCTGACTGTGTTCTTGGTTAATCAATGACTTGTTGGGTTTGACTTGTTATTGTTTTATGATTCAAAGTCCTGCAGTGAAGCCTCCTCTGATAAGATAAAACTTTATTGATGCTAGAGGATCAATTCAAATGTTTCAGCAGAACAAAGACAGATACAAGTTTAAATAAAATCATTTAAATTCATCAAATTAGAACAAGAAGGAGATGATGACAGATCTTAAAAAAGAGTGATTCATGTCCAAGTTACAGACTGTGCAGTGAATACATTCAGAACCTACAACTACTTTAATACTTCAGCTGGATAATCAGTCTGACAAGAACAGAACATCTGAGAGTAATAAATCATCTACTATAAGAGAGAACAGAAGATTAGATCATAACACCAGGTGAACCAGGTAGATGTGATGTTAGTAGACTGACAGTGAGGTGATGATGATGATGATGAAGGTGAACCAGGTAGATGTGATGTTAGTAGACTGACAGTGAGGTGATGATGATGATGATGATGAAGGTGAACCAGGTAGATGTGATGTTAGTAGACTGACAGTGAGGTGATGATGATGATGATGATGAAGGTGAACCAGGTAGATGTGATGTTAGTAGACTGACAGTGAGGTGATGATGATGATGATGATGATGATGATGAAGGTGAACCAGGTAGATGTGATGTTAGTAGACTGACAGTGAGGTGATGATGATGATGATGATGATGAAGGTGAACCAGGTAGATGTGATGTTAGTAGACTGACAGTGAGGTGATGATGATGATGATGATGAAAGTGAACCAGGTAGATGTGATGTTAGTAGAATGACAGTGAGGTAATGATGATGATGATGATGATGATGATGAAGGTGAACCAGGTAGATGTGATGTTTGTAGACTGACAGTGAGGTGATGATGATGATGATGATGATGAAGGTGAACCAGGTAGATGTGATGTCTGTAGACTGACAGTGAGGTGATGATGATGATGATGATGATGATGATGAAGGTGAACCAGGTAGATGTGATGTTAGTAGACTGACAGTGAGGTGATGATGATGATGATGATGATGAAGGTGAACCAGGTAGATGTGATGTTTGTAGACTGACAGTGAGGTGATGATGATGATGATGATGATGAAGGTGAACCAGGTAGATGTGATGTCTGTAGACTGACAGTGAGGTGATGATGATGATGATGATGATGAAGGTGAACCAGGTAGATGTGATGTTAGTAGACTGACAGTGAGGTGATGATGATGATGATGATGATGAAGGTGAACCAGGTAGATGTGATGTTTGTAGACTGACAGTGAGGTGATGATGATGATGATGATGATGATGATGATGATGATGAAGGTGAACCAGGTAGATGTGATGTTAGTAGACTGACAGTGAAGTGGTGATGATGATGATGATGATGATGAAGGTGAACCAGGTAGATGTGATGTTTGTAGACTGACAGTGAGGTGATGATGATGATGATGATGATGAAGGTGAACCAGGTAGATGTGATGTTAGTAGACTGACAGTGAGGTGATGATGATGATGATGAAGGTGAACCAGGTAGATGTGATGTTAGTAGACTGACAGTGAGGTGATGATGATGATGATGATGATGAAGGTGAACCAGGTAGATGTGATGTTAGTAGACTGACAGTAAGGTGATGATGATGATGATGATGAAGGTGAACCAGGTAGATGTGATGTTTGTAGACTGACAGTGAGGTGATGATGATGATGATGATGATGAAGGTGAACCAGGTAGATGTGATGTTAGTAGACTGACAGTGAGGTGATGATGATGATGATGATGATGATGATGATGATGATGAAGGTGAACCAGGTAGATGTGATGTTTGTAGACTGACAGTGAGGTGATGATGATGATGATGATGATGATGAAGGTGAACCAGGTAGATGTGATGTTAGTAGACTGATAGTGAGGTGATGATGATGATGATGATGATGATGATGATGAAGGTGAACCAGGTAGATGTGATGTTTGTAGACTGACAATGAGGTGATGATGATGATGATGATGAAGGTGAACCAGGTAGATGTGATGTTAGTAGACTGACAGTGAGGTGATGATGATGATGATGATGATGATGATGATGATGATGATGATGATGATGATGATGATGAAGGTGAATCAGCAGCTTCTTTGTTTTCTCCACAGCTGAAGATCTTTGACTGGATGTGACTTCAGCAGCTGAACTCCATCAGTGTTGTTGTAGTGACAGAGTGCAGCTCTCCCAGCAGGGGGCGCTCTGCTATGGATCAGTGTGAGGACACAGAGGAGGGAGTCCCTCCCTCTAAAACCTCTCTGTGTGAGGAACATGAAGCTCTGAGGTGAGGATCTCTAACTGTCCATGGCTGTATCCAAATTGCCAAGTACCGACTCAATCTGTCTGTACATCATCAGTACCTACTATCCGTGCTGTATACTGTTAGTACCTACTATTCAGTAGGTGCGCGGAGGCAGATATTTGTTCCTACTTGATTCATTCAGTATGGAAGTGGCATCATTTACGTTACCCGAACCGGCCGCATACATCGTTTTTTTTTTTAAGCTTTATTCAAGAAGAGTGATGCGCATACAGTCAGGTAAACAAAACAATATCACAAGTAAAAGATTAAATAACTAAATAACATACAGTAGCCCTCCTACTGATTATCCATCTGCCAGTTTAAACTGGAACAATCTGATTAAAAATGATCTTTGAAACAAGATCCAGGGTGTGGTTAAAACGATGAGTAGGTTCGTTTACACCCTGGGTGAAACCAATAGAGTCTAATAATGACATGAAAGCTGTGCTAAGGCTATCATTATCAACATCCACGTGGATATTGAAGTCACCTACAACAATTATTCTATCACTGCTAAGGACTACATTTGATAAGAATTCTGCAAATTCAGATAGAAATTCAGAATATGGGCCAGGAGGGCGGCAAACTACAACAACTAGAACTGGCTGAAAGGTTCTTGAGACTGGATGTGAAAGACTAAGAACAAGGCTTTCAAAAGAAGAAAAATTCAGCCTTGGTCGAGGGTTAACTAGAAGACTAAAATTATTTTATTATTTTTTTAAAGATCCTGAGAGCACTGAGCTGTTATTGGTTGTGGGGTGTAACAGAGAATCTATTGTCCTGAAAAGATGTCTGGTGCTGTTTATCAGGTTTGAGAAATATTCTTGCCTTGATTTTCGGATGGCTTTGTTGTAGTCTTTTATTGCTTCTACAAGTATATTTTTTTTCAATTTCTATTTTTGTTTTGCAGTCTGCAGTCTCTCTTAAGTGCATTGGTTGCATTGTTTTTCCATGGAACGACCTTTTTTGTTTTTACTGTCTTAGTTGTGATTGGAGAGCAGGCATCAAGCACTGTCCTCAGTTTATAATTAAAATCGGTAACAAGTTGTTCACAGGATGATGGTAAGGTGGTATTTCTGTAAGATGTTATGTAAGAGTTGTGGCTACTTCAGGCGTAATGTGCCGTTTGTTAACTGTACGTTCTATTGCACCTGGAGGAGAGTGATAAAAACTGTTAAAAAAATATGTCGGCCCGCACCGGCTACAGGTGGCTGGCTAACTACTGCTGCATACGATGACTCTGACTCAGCTGTGCAGAGCCATCTCTCTAACTCAGACACCCTCGCCTCCAAAGCTAAAAATAAACTATATTTCTTAGATTATCACTAAAGAAGGACGAGGAGTAACTTAACATCTGACACGTAGAGCAGGAGAGAGCAGGAGAGGGAAAGACAGAAAACAAAGCCATTGTAAATAAAGCTAACTGCTAAGCTAAGCTAAGAGTAGGTAGCTAAAATAAACAAAACTTTTAAGCAGGTTTGTCGCTAGAGAGAAAGAGTGCTTTTCGATCACTTCTGTTTGTCTGAACGTACAGTGTGTTGGAAACAACAGTCGTAAGAAACTAGGCAAAATTAACAATTAAGCTTTTAGCTTTTAGCTTTTAGCTCTAACGATCAGCACTGAACAACACAGTCCAGCGGAGAACAGGAAATTATGCAATACACTCACCTGTAGTACGTAGCACGTAGCAGCCCCTGATGGAAGGTGAGAATAAAAAATCAAGTTAATGTTATGTCTCTGTTGTTTAAAGACTCATATCTTGGCTCAGAGTTTCATTATATATATCCTGTTGTTTTCTTGTGTAATATGTCCTGTCACAGAGTTCAACAGGAGAGCTCCAACGTTCACAGAGATCAATCAGACCAGCAGAATCCAACAGACCTGGACTCCATCTTTATGGTGTGTTCAACACACTGTTAATTAATACACTACCATTACAATAATTTAATTCTAAGTTATTGTTCTGTTTAGACCAGCTGACCTTCAGACTGACAGATGAATCACATGTTGAGTTCTACCAGTTTATATTAAATATCCTGTGTCTCCTTCTGTTCCAGCTGCTGGAGGAGAACATCATCACCTTTGTGAAGAACGAGCTGAAGAGAGTCCACAGGGTTCTGAGTCCAGATTACCCAGAATGCTTAGAGAGTCAGAGTGAGGATGAAGAGCAGGGGAGAAGCTGTAAAGAGGCATTTTTGAAGATCACTCTGCACTTCCTGAGGAGAATGAAGCAGGAGGAGCTGGCTGACTGTCTGCAGAGCAGTAAGAACATTTTAACAGATTTAGTATTTTAGAAAAAGGACAAAGAGGTTTAAAGTTCCAAACTCAGATAGTCATGTGATCTATATCAGGATCTGTTCATTGATTTCAGTTCTTTCTTTTTTCAGGAACAGTCGCTGCAGAGTGCCGGCGTAAACTCAAATCTAACCTGAAGGAGAAGTTCCAGTGTGTGTTTGAGGGGATTGCTAAAGCAGGAAACCCAACCCTTCTGAACCAGATCTACACAGAGCTCTACATCACAGAGGGAGGGACTGGAGAGGTCAATGATGAACACGAGGTCAGACAGATTGAAACAGCATCCAGGAAACCACACAGACCAGAAACAACCATCAGACAAGAAGACATCTTTAAAGCCTCACCTGGAAGAGATGAACCAATCAGAACAGTGATGACAAAGGGAGTGGCTGGCATCGGGAAAACAGTCTTAACACAGAAGTTCACTTTGGACTGGGCTGAAGACAAAGACAACCAGAACATACACTTCACATTTCCATTCACTTTCAGAGAGCTGAATGTGCTGAAGAAGAAAAAGTTCAGCCTGTTGGAACTTGTTCATCACTTCTTTCCTGAAACCAAAGAAGCAGGAATCTGCAGGTTTGAAGAGTTCCAGGTTGTGTTCATCGTTGACGGTCTGGATGAGTGTCGACTTCCTCTGGACTTTAAAAACAACGAGACCCTGACTGATGTCACAGAGTCCACCTCAGTGGATGTGCTGCTGACAAACCTCATCAGGGGGAAACTGCTTCCCTCTGCTCACCTCTGGATAACTACAAGACCTGCAGCAGCCAATCAGATCCCTCCTGAGTGTGTTGACATGGTGACAGAGGTCAGAGGGTTCACTGACCCACAGAAGGAGGAGTACTTCAGGAAGAGGTTCAGAAATGAGGAGCAAGCCGACCGAATCATCTCCCACATCAAGAAATCCAGAAGCCTCCACATCATGTGCCACATCCCAGTCTTCTGCTGGATCACTGCTACAGTTCTGGAGGATGTGCTGAAGACCAGAGAGGGAGGAGAGCTGCCCAAGACCCTGACTGAGATGTACATCCACTTCCTGGTGGTTCAGTCCAAACTGAAGAACATCAAGTATGATGGAGGAGCTGAGACAGATCCACACTGGAATAAAAAGAGCAGGAAGATGATTAAGTCTCTGGGAAAACTGGCTTTTGAGCAGCTGCAGAAAGGAAACCTGATCTTCTATGACTCAGACCTGACAGAGTGTGGCATCGATATCAGAGCAGCCTCTTTGTACTCAGGAGTGTTCACACAGATCTTTAAAGAGGAGAGAGGACTGTACCAGGACAAGGTGTTCTGCTTCATCCATCTGAGTGTTCAGGAGTTTCTGGCTGCTCTTCATGTCCATCTGACCTTCATCAACTCTGGAGTAAATCTGATGTCAAAAGAACAAACAACATCCTGGTGGTCTAAAGTATACATTGAAAAACCTAACCCAACACATTTATATCAGAGTGCTGTGGACCAGGCCTTACAGAGTCCTAATGGACACCTGGACTTGTTCCTCCGCTTCCTCCTCGGTCTTTCTCTAGAGACCAATCAGAATCTCATACGAGGTCTGCTGACACACACAGGAAGTGGCTCAAAGACTAATCAGGAAACAGTCAAGTACATCAAGAAGAAGATCAGTGAGGATCTGTCTGCAGAGAAAAGCATCAATCTGTTCCACTGTCTGAATGAACTGAATGATCGTTCTCTAGTGGAGGAGATCCAACAGTCCCTGAGATCAGGACGTCTCTCTACAGATGAACTGTCTCCTGCTCAGTGGTCAGCTCTGGTCTACATCTTACTGTCATCAGAAAAAGATCTGGACGTGTTTGACCTGAAGAAATACTCTGCTTCAGAGGAGGCTCTTCTGAGGCTGCTGCCTGTGATCAAAGCTTCAAACAAAGCTCTGTACGTGCTCACATAACTATCCAGTTCAAATGTAGTTCTCTTCATTCAGAAATAACAACTATAGTTTTTTATTGCTTTCATTTGTGTTCTTCTGAATCCTCTTCAGGCTGAGTGTCTGTAACCTCTCAGAGAGAAGCTGTGAAGCTCTGTCCTCAGTCCTCAGCTCCCAGTCCTCTAGTCTGAGAGAGCTGGACCTGAGCAACAACAACCTGCAGTATTCAGAAGTGAAGCTGCTGTGTAGTGGTTTAAAGACTCTACACTGTTCACTGGAAACGCTCAGGTAAGGACTTATTCATGTGAAAGTTTACCCAATAAGCTTAAATGTACTTAGTTTATTTGATATTTTGATTAACTTACCAAACATATCCTCTTCAGGCTGAGTGGTTGTAACCTCTCAGAGAGAAGCTGTGAAGCTCTGTACTCAGTCCTCAGCTACCAGTCCTCTAGTCTGAGAGAGCTGGACCTGAGCAACAACAACCTGCAGGATTCAGGAGTGAAGCTGCTGTGTAGTGGTTTAAAGAGTCCACTCTGTAGACTGGACACTCTCAGGTAAGGACTTATTCATGTGAAAGTTTACCCAATAAGCTTAAATGTACTTAGTTTATTTGATATTTTGAATAACTTACCAAACATATCCTCTTCAGGCTGAGTGGTTGTAACCTCTCAGAGAGAAGCTGTGAAGCTCTGTCCTCAGTCCTCAGCTCCCAGTCCTCTAGTCTGAGAGAGCTGGACCTGAGCAACAACAACCTGCATGATTCAGAAGTGAAGCTGCTGTGTCGTGGTTTGAAGACTCTACACTGTTCACTGGAAACGCTCAGGTAAGGACTTATTCATGTGAAAGTTTACCCAATAAGCTTAAATGTACTTAGTTTATTTGATATTTTGATTAACTTACCAAACATATCCTCTTTAGGCTGAGTGTCTGTAACCTCTCAGAAAGAAGCTGTGAAGCTCTGTCCTCAGTCCTCAGCTCCCAGTCCTCTAGTCTGAGAGAGCTGGACCTGAGCAACAACAACCTGCAGGATTCAGGAGTGAAGCTGCTGTGTAGTGGATTAAAGAGTCAACTCTGTAGACTGGACACTCTCAGGTTAGTGTGCTGCTGATCCACATTATTCATCTAAGATCATGTTTTCTTGATGAATCATTTATTAAATGGGCCTTGGTGGTGGTTTAAAGTTTTCCTGTATGTTTCCACATTAAAGCTGTAAAGCTCTGAGCTCGTTCTATAGCTCTCAGTCTTTTAGTCTGAGGAAGCTGGACTGGAATAAAGAAAGTTAAATCTGAAGTTCTTTCTCCACCAACAAACAAACCATGGATAATGTTTGGAACATAAAGAACTAAAGAATCTTTATTTCAGATGAAACAGTTCAGAACTGTTTCTACATCACTGCTGATGTCAAAGCAGTCTGTGTGTTTATCTCACGCTCTGTCTTACCTTCACTATTTGTCACCAGAGTAAATATTGATTAGTATCAGATTATGAAGTCTATTCTGTTCAGCTGCATGGTTATGACGGGATGTTACTGGTAAAACAGAGAAGAATGGACCAATGGATGTTAAGCATATTGTGCGTGCGTGCATGTGCGTGTGCTTGTGTGTGTGTGCTTGTGTGTGTGTGTATGTGTGTGTGTGTGTGTGTGTGTGTGTGTGTGTGTGTGTGTGTAGTCTGTCAGGTTGTCTGATCAAAGAAGAAGGTTGTGCGTCTCTGGCCTCAGCTCTAAGCTCCTCCCCCCTGAGACATCTGGACCTGAGCTACAATCATCCAGGAGAACGAGGAGAGAAGCTGCTGTCTGCTGGACTGGAGGATCCACACTGCAGACTGGAGACACTGAGGTACAGACAGACACACAGAAGCTGTCTCACTGTTTCTGAATGATGAACTCTGCTTCTTGTCTGATGCTGGATTTAAATGAAGATGTATGAAATAGATTCTGATCTGGTTTCTTCCTCCAGGTTGGACCATAGTGGACTGCACAGACTGGATCCTGGTCCGAGGAAGTGTGAGTGTGTTTTCATTTCTCTTCATCAGAACACAGCAGCACATGTTGGAGTGTAGAAGAGTAAATGCTCTTGAACAATCAGACAGAGACTATGGCTTGTGAATAGAGGATTTGTTTATTTCTCTCTGAGAAGTTAATAACAATAACTTAGATTTATATAGCGCCTTTCATGAAACCCAAGGATGCTTTACAAAGTGTGTGTGTGTGTGTGTGTGTGTGTGTGGGGGGGGGGGTGTAATGGGAGTCAACAAGAGAGGAATAGAAAAACACAAACAGAGAAGAGAAAGGATAGAAACACTGGACAAACAAATGAAGGAGAAAGGGAGTGGGTGATCAGCTGAGGGGAGTGTTAGATGAGGCTGAATGCTTTGGTGAACAGATGGTGTTTGAGGAGGTTTTTAAAAATGACCAGGGGTCTCATTTATAAAAGAGTGCGTAAAATTCATACTAAAAATGTACGTGTGCCAAAAACCCGGAAATGGCGTGCGCACAAAATGATTCAGAGTTATAAAACCGTTCGTACGCACACCTGCACGCAATGTTCCCTTTATAAATCACCATCCACCTGGAAATGTGCGCACGTAGATTAGTCCCATGTTCCGCCCTCTACACGCCCACATTCAACCATAAACGGTCAATGCAAAGCAGCTTGTGAATGAAAATGCATACAAACAAGGGGGCAGATCAAAGGTTTCCAACGTTGGATCACGAAAACTGAAGTTTAGACAAAGAAACGAAACTTTCTGACCCAGAAACAAAGGAACTTGTGAATGAAGTGAAGGATAAAATGGACATATCGGTAGTTTGCTGCAGCAGGAGGATCACGAACTGAAGAAAATTCAGAGAATGACACCACGTCGCTGCTGCATTCACGCTGTCCTATGTGCCAAAACATCCACCGTTCATCATTACGCACGAGTATATCTGCAATGTTTACATGTTTACAGGACCCACACTGATTTCTTCATATAGTGGCAGAGAGGACACGTCAGTCAGCATTCTCCCTCACTCTATCATATTATTAATCAAAGGTTTGATCAACCAACAAAAACTTTGAATTGTTGGCCACATATTTTCGTGGGCATCTCCGTCTGCACTGTGACTAATTATGAGCAAATATATGGCTTAATGATCGTGTCAGAGATGCCCCGACTTAATGTCCACACTTGAATTATTTACAGAATAAATACATGCAGCTGATGAAGATGTGCTGAGTATGGAGGAGGTGAAATGTGTGAAGCCATCGCCATGTCTCTGTGCACTCTTTATTAAAACTAAAAATCACAATTGATGATAAATGCAAGATATTGAAATATATTAATGAAAACTGGAGGCTCTATGGTCTTTGTGTTAGTCTAATGTTTAACTCTACATCAGTGATGAGAGAAAAGCATCAATCTGTTCCACTGTCTGAATGAACTGAATGATCGTTCTCTAGTGGAGGAGATCCAACAGTCCCTGAGATCAGGACGTCTCTCTACAGATGAACTGTCTCCTGCTCAGTGGTCAGCTCTGGTCTACATCTTACTGTCATCAGAAAAAGATCTGGACGTGTTTGACCTGAAGAAATACTCTGCTTCAGAGGAGGCTCTTCTGAGGCTGCTGCCTGTGATCAAAGCTTCAAACAAAGCTCTGTACGTGCTCACATAACTATCCAGTTCAAATGTAGTTCTCTTCATTCAGAAATAACAACTATAGTTTGTAATTGCTTTCATTTGTGTTCTTCTGAATCCTCTTCAGGCTGAGTGGTTGTAACCTCTCAGAGAGAAGCTGTGAAGCTCTGTCCTCAGTCCTCAGCTCCGAGTCCTCTAGTCTGAGAGAGCTGGACCTGAGCAACAACAACCTGCATGAGTCAGAAGTGAAGCTGCTGTGTAGTGGTTTAAAGACTCTACACTGTTCACTGGAAACACTCAGGTAAGGACTTATTCATGTGAAAGTTTACCCAATAAGCTTAAATGTACTTAGTTTATTTGATATTTTGATTAACTTACCAAACATATCCTCTTCAGGCTGAGTGGTTGTAACCTCTCAGAGAGAAGCTGTGAAGCTCTGTCCTCAGTCCTCAGCTCCCAGTCCTCTAGTCTGAGAGAGCTGGACCTGAGCAACAACAACCTGCATGAGTCAGAAGTGAAGCTGCTGTGTAGTGGTTTAAAGACTCTCCACTGTTCACTGGAAACGCTCAGGTAAGGACTTATTCATGTGAAAGTTTACCCAATAAGCTTAAATGTACTTAGTTTATTTGATATTTTGATTAACTTACCAAACATATCCTCTTCAGGCTGAGTGTCTGTAACCTCTCAGAGAGAAGCTGTGAAGCTCTGTCCTCAGTCCTCAGCTCCCAGTCCTCTAGTCTGAGAGAGCTGGACCTGAGCAACAACAACCTGCATGATTCAGGAGTGAAGCTGCTGTCTACTGGATTAAAGAGTCCACTCTGTAGACTGGACACTCTCAGGTTAGTGTGCTGCTGATCCACATTAGTCCTTTAAGATCATGTTTTGTTGATGAATCATTTATTAAATGGGCCTTGATGGTGGTTTAAAGTTTTCCTGTATGTTACCACATTAAAGCTGTAAAGCTCTGAGCTCGTTCTATAGCTCTCAGTCTTTTAGTCTGAGGAAGCTGGACTGGAATAAAGAAAGTTAAATATGAAGTTCTTTCCCCACCAACAAACAAACCATGGATAATGTTTGGAACATAAAGAACTAAAGAATCTTTATTTCAGATGAAACAGTTCAGAACTGTTTCTACATCACTGCTGATGTCAAAGCAGTCTGTGTGTTTATCTCACGCTCTGTCTTACCTTCACTATTTGTCACCAGAGTAAATATTGATTAGTATCAGATTATGAAGTCTATTCTGTTCAGCTGCATGGTTATGACGGGATGTTACTGTTAAAATAGAGAAGAATGGACCAATGGATGTTAAGCATGTTGTGTCTGTGTGTGTGTGTGTGTGTGTGCGTGTGCATGTGCTTGTGTGTGTGTGTGTGTGTGTTTATGTGTGTTGGTGTGTGTGTGTGTGTGTGTGTGTGTGTGTGTGTTTGTATGTGTGTGTGTGTGTGTGTGTGCATGTGCGTGTGCTTGTGTGTGTGTGTGTGTGTGTGTGTGTGTGTGTGTGTGTGTGTGTGTGTGTGTGTGTGTGTGTGTGTGTGTGTGTGTGTGTGTGTGTGTGTGTGTGTGTGTGTTGGTGTGTTGGTGTTTATATGTGTGTGTGTGTGTGTGTGTGTGTGTGTGTGTGTGTGTGTGTGTGTGTGTGTGTGTGTGTGTGTGTGTGTTGGTTTGTGTGTGTGTAGTCTGTCAGGTTGTCTGATCACAGAAGAAGGTTGTGCGTCTCTGGCCTCAGCTCTAAGCTCCTCCCCCCTGAGACATCTGGACCTGAGCTACAATCATCCAGGAGAACGAGGAGAGAAGCTGCTGTCTGCTGGACTGGAGGATCCACACTGCAGACTGGAGACACTGAGGTACAGACAGACACACAGAAGCTGTCTCACTGTTTCTGAATGATGAACTCTGCTTCGTGTCTGATGCTGGATTTAAATGAAGATGTATGAAATAGATTCTGATCTGGTTTCTTCCTCCAGGTTGGACCATAGTGGACTGCACAGACTGAAGCCTGGTCTGAGGAAGTGTGAGTGTGTTTTAATTTCTCTTCATCAGAACACAGCAGCACATGTTGGAGTGAAGAAGAGTAAATGCTCTTGAACAATCAGACAGAGACTATGGCTTGTGAATAGAGGATTTGTTTATTTCTCTCAGAGAAGTTAATAACAATAACTTAGATTAATATAGCGCCTTTCATGAAACCCAAGGATGCTTTACAAAGTGTGTGTGTGTGTGTGTGTGGGGGGGTGGGCGTAATGGGAGACAACAAGAGAGGAATAGAAAAACACAAACAGAGAAGAGAAAGGATAGAAACACTAGACAAACAAATGAAGGAGAAAGGGAGTGGGTGATCAGCTGAGGGGAGTGTTAGATGAGGCTGAATGCTTTGGTGAACAGATGGTGTTTGAGGAGGTTTTTAAAAATGACCAGGGGTCTCATTTATAAAAGAGTGCGTAAAATTCATACTAAAAATGTACGTGTGCCAAAAACCCGGAAAAGGCGTGCGCACAAAATGATTCAGAGTTATAAAACCGTTCGTACGCACACCTGCACGCAATGTTCCCTTTATAAATCACCATCCACCTGGAAATGTGCGCACGTAAATTATTCCCATGTTCCGCCCTCTACACGCCCACATTCAACCATAAACGATCAATGCAAAGCAGCTCGTGAATGAAAATGCATACAAACGAGGGGGCAGATCAAAGGTTTCCAGCGCTGGATCACGAAAACCGAAGTTTAGACGAAGAAACGAAACTTTCTGACCCAGAAACAAAGGAACTTGTGAATGAAGTGAAGGATAAAATGGACATATCGGTAGTTTGCTGCAGCAGGAGGATCACGAACTGAAGAAAATTCAGAGAATGACACCACGTCGCTGCTGCATTCACGCTGTCCTATGTGCCAAAACATCCACCGTTCATCATTACGCACGAGTATATCTGCAATGTTTACATGTTTACAGGACCCACACTGATTTCTTCATATAGTGGCAGAGAGGACACGTCAGTCAGCATTCTCCCTCACTCTATCATATTATTAATCAAAGGTTTGATCAACCAACAAAAACTTTGAATTGTTGGCCACATATTTTCGTGGGCATCTCCGTCTGCACTGTGACTAATTATGAGCAAATATATGGCTTAATGATCGTGTCAGAGATGCCCCGACTTAATGTCCACACTTGAATTATTTACAGAATAAATACATGCAGCTGATGAAGATGTGCTGAGTATGGAGGAGGTGAAATGTGTGAAGCCATCGCCATGTCTCTGTGCACTCTTTATTAAAACTAAAACTCACAATTGATGATAAATGCAAGATATTGAAATATATTAATGAAAACTGGAGGCTCTATGGTCTTTGTGTTAGTCTAATGTTTAACTCTACATCAGTGATTACATTAGTGTATAAGTCCGGTCCTCTGAGGTCCGTCCGGGATAATGAAGGCGAGACGGCGCTGATGCAATATGTATGTGGCAGACTTTTATTTTTATTTTTATTTTATGTTTATATATTGTCATAATGAAAGTTACTTATTGGAAATGGCTCACTACATGCGCGATTATAGCCTAAATAAAACCATCGGTTTGAATGATTGTGATGACGTGGATCTGTCAGTAAAGTTTGATATTTAGTGAAATAGGTTTGCTTTGTTGTTAAGGGAGCGAGCATTCTGCAGCATAAATGAGGCGGTGGTGTATTCTGAAGCAGAGGGGGAGAGAGGAGTGGTTCTGTCAACACACACAACAACAGGTATCAGGTTTCTGGTGTGCACGTGTGATTTGTTGTGATGATGGCGCCGGTCAGACACTACAGTGGGGATAGCATGGTCAGTGTAAACAAACTTGCATCGGGCAGCCCTATGCACGTAGTGAGGACGGCGCAGGAGTCCGAAAGATTTAATGGAAGCAAGGTTGTCCGGAGAGAAGTGGCAGGCGAGATTCTGGAGTTGCAGAGCGGAGTATGTTAGTAGTACCATGTCCGCAGCAGGGAGAGCAGCTGCTAGCCGCAGGCTACCGGGCGCCAGCCGGGGTCAGGAAAACCGCAGGAATGAGAGCCAAACCAGGATAAGGAAAGGACCAATTTTGTGGCAGACGGGGGACCCGTCTGGACACAATCTGAGCAGGAGAGTAGCAGCCGGCAGTCTGGTTGTCAGGCAGGCCTCTTCACCAGCAGCCGAGCCAGAGTAGGGGGGAAGCGGCAGCCAGCGGTAGCCAACAGGTGGCGCAGGGCGATGGTCCCAAGCCAGGTAGGGAGATGACGTGGCCGACGAAGAAGGACGGTCCACCAATAAGGCAGGCGAGGGTCCAGTGATCACAGACTGGTGAGGATATCCTGATAGCTGTGCGAGAAGCTAACAGCTGATCGGCGGCTAGCGCTAACAGCTGATCGTCATAGATGGTGAGTAGCTGTCAGTTTACACAAACTGAAAGCAGCAGCAAAGTCGATCTGTTTGCAGACTGTTAGTAGAGGATAAGTAGGAGGGAGAAGCATAGATAGCACAAAAGAAACACGATTTTTGTCACGGATCGTGAAGCGGCGACATACACGCCAGCGTCCTCGCTCAACCGGAACTTTTATAACATCCCAATCATCCTTTTATGGGCAATCAACACACTGAGTAATTACGACATGTGTGCTATATGAAGACCATTTCCTAGAAGTTTCCTGGACAGACAACTGGTCTCTTAACAGGAAAGAGTGTGTGTATGTGTGTGTGTGTGTGTGTGTGTGTGTGTGTGTGTGTGTGTGTGTGTGTCTTGTGTATCAGAACATGATCTTATGACTTGGCTAAATTCAGAGGTTAGATAACTATTGGTTTGTGCCTGCTGCTGTCCAGATTGTGTTTCTGTTATGATTAAACCTTTCAAACTACAACAGGATGAGGGCTGGAAGTAACACAAAGTGATGATAAAAGTGAGGGTGATGGAAACTCATGAGAGTTTAAATATGAAATAAAAAATGTAAACTAAAATAAAAGTGATAATCCAGTGAATAGAAAATCAACATTCATCACATCCAACAGAAATGTATATTTTACAACATGCAGTTTTTGTGACATTTCACATTTTGATGTTGGCTGCTGGCCGGCTGCTCGTAGTCGAGCTCGTGGAGCTCATCAACTTTAAAAACAGCAAAAATCATTTTTGATTTGACGTTCATTTTCATAAACATGTAAATATGCAGAGTCTCCAACATCAAGTTCTCTCCTTAAAAACATCCAGACGTGAATTCAGTGATGAAATAGAAACAGAATATCTTTAGAGACATAAGCTAGCTCTCCTCCTCGTCTTCTGGCTGTGCAGACAGTAAGGCACACAGCAAAGTCCACGATCACCATAGTACAGGCCAGCAGGAACATCCAACAACAATACACAAGTCAGCTGCAGGCCGCCAGGTGGCCAGGTGAGGTCGGGACGGCGTGGCCTACACCTTAGACAAGCAGAGAAAAACTCACAAGGACTGAGTTGTCATCTGTTTCTTCAGATTTTGATCTGTTCATCCAGTCCAGTTAAATTTCAATTAAAACAAAAACATGTATGTTGTAGAGCCTAGATTGATGGAAAAGAAATGGTCTCCATGACTTCAGAAACACAGTTTAAAAGTAGTTAGACAGGACAAAGGGACGTGGCACACTCCTGCTGCCATCACATTGTGTGTGACAGTGAAAGTGGAAATGAGGCTCCTGTTTGTGCTGAATGTGACCTCTGAGGACAGAACAGTTGGAGACAGCAGATGGTTCATAGATTCTTTGTGCTGCACTTTGATTAGTCAGACTTTATTCACTGCATGTGTTTGTTGATTTGGATCTCCATTCTTCCTGGCTGCCATGGTAACTCCATTTGAACTTGATTAGAAGTGGATTATTACATTTCAGTGCTGTCAAACATCATTCAGTGCTGAATATGAACTGTAAGTTTGATTGACTCTCAGTAAGTAGGGGTGTAACGGTACACAAACATTTCAGTTCTGTACAGTTCTCAGTTTTGAAGCTTTGGTTTGGTACATTTTCACTACAGTAAAGGGACCTGATGCAACGCTTTTTTTTCTTTATTAGGAACATTTATAATTTCCCTTTTACACATTGGACTAAGTGCAGCATCGACAGTTCAGACTTGTACACCTGCTCAGGTTACTTTTTCATAACATTTTAAATTAAACATCGTAAAAAAGAAACATAAAATAAACTTATGCTGCTTCCTTCAACCAAAAGAGTCTCCAATAAATAAAAAATATGAATGAAATAAAGTATTTTAGAATGAAATGAAGTAATTAATATAACCTATATATAAAAATATTTCTTTTAAATTACACTTCCACCTTTTAGTTTATGAAGGCAACACTTTTTTGAATGCCCTTTGAGCACATAATAAACCTAATCACATCTGGGACAGTGTAGTTTCAGAACTATTAATATTTCCCTCTGTCGATATAAGAACTTCAATGGCATTTTTTATGGCTTTGGCCCGTTTAGAATTACTAGCAAAAGGCTGTCTGTTTTTTCCTAGTTGCAGTGATGTTTACGTTTGCGTGGTGCCTTTTCAAGTGCTTTAATAAGTTGGACGTGTTGCCTGTGACGTACCCGATGTCCTCTGAACAACAACGGCACACTACTCTCGTCTTGTCAACGTCTCTTTGTCCATTATTGTGGGAATGGGGAGGGAGGTGTTCATTCTATCATGCTGCAGGTTATTCTCCCACAGAGACGCGTCTCCCCCTCCCCTTTTGCTCTTAGTTTGAGCGGGATCATCGCTGAAAATGAAAACAAAACTTAAGAGTAAGTCTGTAAAAAGAACTCCATCCCGGTTATATGCAACTGTCCAGACCAACAGGACTCGAGGAACTACTAATCTGCACAGTTTATGTTTGAACTTTTTTACAAGTTACTAACTAAAAGCTGTGTCCCATACCAGCAGCCACAGCCTTCCTCCACCCTGAGGTGTGCTTCTGCTTTGCGGTCCGTGTGGGAACACAGATTAAATCACTTTTGTTCCGCGCGTACTCGGATCAGTCCTGTACTGAAACGGTCCGGTCCGAGTACGTGTACCTTTACAGCCCTATCAGTAAGTGTCAGTAAAGTTGTTGATGAATGAACAGATGATAACCTGCAGCTGTGTTGTGTCTCGTTCTCTCCATCAGACGCCTGTGAGCTGGAACTGGACACAAACACAGTGAGCAGAAACCTGAAACTGTCTGACAACAACAGGAAGGTGACATGTGTGATGGAGCTTCAGTCATATCCTGATCATCCAGACAGATTTGATTACTGGTGTACTCAGCTGCTGTGTAGGACTGGTCTGACTGGTCGCTGTTACTGGGAGGTCGAGTGGAGAGGAGAGGTTGATGTATCAGTGAGTTACAGAGGAATCAGAAGGAGAGGAGACATGAATGGATGTTGGTTTGGATTAAATGATCAGTCCTGGAGTCTGAGCTGCTCTGATGGAGGTTACTATGTCAGGCACAATAACGGAGAAACAAAGATCTCCTCCTCTTCCTCCTCCTCCTCCTCCTCCTCCTCCTCTGTCTCTAACAGAGTAGCAGTGTATGTGGACTGTCCTGCTGGCTCTCTGTCCTTCTACAGAGTCTCCTCTGACACACTGATCCACCTCCACACCTTCAACACCACATTCACTGAACCTCTCTATCCTGGGTTTATGTTCTGGTCTCGTGGTTCTTCAGTGTCTCTGTGTGGTCTGTCAGTCTGAGAAACACTGCTGACTGAAGATCAGCTGACTCTGTTCACTCTGTCCAGCTGGTCTGTTTCATGGTTGGGGGGCGTGATAATGGGGGGTGGGGGTGGTAATGGGGGTTAAATGTTCTACATTACAGAAAAACAATGGACCCCCTTCTTTAATGTCTGTATTGTTCTGATCTCACCAATAAAAAACAAGTGACAATTAAAAAATTAAAGTCCTCCTCCTGCTGTCTTGATATTGGCAGCAGGAGGAGGAGTCATGGCTCCAGATCTGTTACAAATGGTAAACTTGTCTCTCAGGTGTCTTCCTACAGGCCCTGAAAACAGCAGTCATCAAGCCACTACTAGAAAAGAACAATCTAGACAATAATGAATAATTACAGGCCTATATCAAATCTTCCTCTGTTAGGTCAAATGATAGACAAAGCTGTGTTTCAGAAGTTAAATAACTTCTTGATATTGAACAACTGTTTGGATGTCTTCCAGTCAGGTTTTGGACCAAACCGCAGCACTGAGACAGCTCTGGTTAAAGAGTAACTAAACCCTAAAACCACTTTCTTCAACTCTAAACCTCTGTATTTGAGTATTAAGTAGTGTTATGGATCAATCCAAGTCCCAATCTCGACATTTGAGTACAAAGTATTGAAATTTGAAATATTGTGTTAGAAATGTGCATAGTGTCTGCCCTTCTGTTTGAAAAACTCTAACAGTTTTTTTGGAGTACAGTATGACGTAGGAGTACAGCCCCACGTCACCAAACCTATAAAAGCCTCGTCACCCGACTCGGCGAACTGTGGGGACTCAAGTGTGTGTGTGTATTTGTGTGTGTGGGGCAAACATTGTATCATGTTGCGGCTGATAACGGCGTGAAAGGAGTGAGTGGGGGAGTTTACCCCCGTGCCCCCCTCCCTCTCCAAGTTCATGCATTCTCCTGCTTATTCTGCTCCGGTCCCCGGCATCATAACGTGCCTCTCGCTCACACCTGAAGAACACACTCTCTCACCTCGTACTCTTTCTCCTCACTCGCTCCCCCCACACACAGTCTAAGTTCTTCTTGGGTAACACTTTATATGAAGGTTCTTGAAATAAGCTGTTATTACCATCAAATCTGCTGTATAAGACACACTTTAAACCCTCAGGCATCAGTTTAATGTACTACCCTCTTCAGTCATTAAGGACAAAAATGTCCACTTTCAAAATCTGCTATAAAAATAATACAGATTAATTTTTTTTTTTTTGCTTCTTTCTGCATAAATCTCTTAAACAACTTCCGCCCTGCTCAAAACTACCAAACATTCAATCATTTTGAGGATTTTAAACCTTTAGTTGCCAATTTTATTACTTGATCACTGTTGTTATTTATAAAAAAAATAAACAAAAAACGAGTTATTTTCCATATAACAAATGTTTGGTGTCTGGGGGATTTTTTTAAATCAGTCTTTGTTTTGTTAAAATCTAAGGACAAACATTAAATTTAAATATTTATGTGCTTTTATTTACTTTGTGTTTAAAGGTTAATCAGCTTTATTATTACTTATCAGGTTATCTCTGTTGTCAGCCTTTATTTAAAGTTTGTATTGAACACTGGAGAGCAGCACTGAGCAGGTCAGGAAATCAGGTAACCTTTGTGAGCCAGGTGTGTAAACCTGCTGAGTGGCTCTAACTGACAGACAGGAGTGTCAGCGGTGTGTGTGAGAGCAGGAGTGAGGTGAGAGGCTGAGACACTTTCAGGCTGAATTCAATGAAAGGAAGACAGCAGAGATACCTTTGGTAAGTGTGCTGTGTTCTTTGGTAATTATCTGTTCAGAATGTTTGAATGGTGACATGTATTTAATGTAGGCTGTTTATTTCATAGTGATGCACTCTGCATTCTGGTTTTATAGTGTAGTGTTCACATGAAACAATTCAATTAGAAGGGTAAATAATAATTAATATTGAACACATTTAACTGGTTTGTTTAAATTGTAAACAAAAGATAAAGAACTGAATAGATACTAAAATTCAGATTCATTTAATGGTGATATTAACTTAAATTCTGATTTGTGTTGTTTGGTGTTAAAGAAAAAGGAAGGTAAGGATGCTAAAAGATGCATGGTTAACATTGTATAAGTGGAAAACTGCTTCCCCAGATTACTTTACAATTATAATAGGAATGTATATGGGAAGAATTTTGTTCATAGATATTTTCCTTGCTTATCAGAACCACACACAATAAACAGTTGTAACCTCGCTTTATTAAAGTCTCCTCTTTGAACTCTTTTACTATCGTGGCCTAACCCAAACCAATGTGTTCAGTCTTTTAGAATAAGGGTCTGCTTGGAAGTGAAATATTAATGAAAGCAGTTACTTTTATTGAAATAAGAAAAGTTTTAAGATTGATGACGAGTCAGGTTACCGTGGGAATTGGATAGCGCCAAGACCAATCGAAGAATCATTTTCCTCTTAGCTGAAAGTGTATAAAAAGCAGTGAAGCAGCAAAAAGGAAGCCAAAGAGAGAAATGATAACAGAACAAATAAACACACCATTGAAGTGTTTTTTTCCATATACCATTTAGTTACACACACTGAAGGCTATAATGCATCTCTATCGTTTCTTCTAACAATATGTTGAGAAAATCCAGAATGCCAGATGACATCTACAGGTGTTATCATTCAGTTTGTGATTTTCTTTATATTGTTGGGGTTGTATCAAGTCAACTTTGGTTATATTCTTTAATAATTAAACTTAATTATTAATAATATAAATAAAATATCATTAAACTATGTTTAATCTCGTTTTGGGGCACCAACCTGTAATCAGGTAAATATAACCAAAATATCACTCAAATCAGTCTCAAATTAGTTATTTAATTACTAATATTATTAATAATGAATAACTATATTTAATAAATTGAAGGCGTGAAATCCGTACACAAAGCCTTCGCACCCAGCTTATATCACAATGTAAATACACTAGTAACCACAAACAGCTGCTCTCTTAAATTATAACAGAATTTATTTAAACAAAGCAACATCAATCCAAAATCAATTAACTTAATTAAACAAATAACTATTATAAACTAATCTAAGCAACAAACATTATCAAGCAAAGGCTTGTGGAAGGGGTGTGAATGTAGGTGTGTGTGTGTGTGTGTGTGTGTGTGTGTGTGAGAGAGAGAGAGAGAGAGAGAGAGAGAGAGAGAGAGGGGGGGAAGAAGAAAGGGGGGGAGATGGCTTCGTACCCTCGTGGTCGTTCACGATGGCGCAAACCTAACAAAGACCTGGGTGCGTGCGCGTGTGGATGAAAGGGAGAGAGAAGGGGGGGGAAGATTACTTCGTCCCACGTGGTCGCCCTTCCGATGGCGCACACCTAACAAAGGCCTAAATGTGGCCTTAAGGTCTAAAAGAGACTGAGTTCGGCCCTACACGATCTGTGTCTCTGAGGCGTCTGGATAGCCGCGAGTGTATAGATCTCTGTGCGTAATGGCGCGGTGGTGGAGTTGGTCTCCAGATGTACGTTTACACAGGAATATGTGTGTATGTGTGTTCGTAGAAAGGGAAATAAAAGAGAATAAAAGAGAAATGCGTGCCTGAAGAGGCCGGATCACAGTCCGACTCCCGCGCCACAACTCGGAGTAATTCCCTTCATTCACAGAAACAAACCAATAGCCGAATTCAAGTTAATATGGCTTACACTGGCCTTTCTGATCAGAAGAGTAATACCCAGTTATAACGCTGTTACGCTAAACACATATAGGACGCAGCGGTCCGAAACAACAAGAGTTTTAAACAGTTAAAACTCAGGACGCAGCGGTCCAACAAAGATAAAAATTACAGTTTCTGCTTCGATCAACAATTGTTAAAAACACTCTCTAAAGCTAATTCTGCCCAGACCTAATTAAGCCTCACTTGTGAATCGCTTTGTCCGCGATTGGTGAAAGGAAAAGAGTCCGGCGATGGAGCAGATCTTCTGTCCGTCCTGGTGCAGAGGCGTCTGATGGCGGCGAGGGTCCCTTACGGCGAGAGCGGCTTCGTTGGTTCTCCGTCGAGTGAAAACATGTCCGTTGATGTCCTTTCGTTACAGGACGGAATAAGACCGTTATCTTTCTGATAATCTGTTATAGTCTGACGCTCTCCGAGAAACTGAGATGCGTTCACTGGACAATCCGAGCTCGGAATTTAGAACACTGCTGGCCGCGGATTACCTGCGCGCCAAAAACTTAAAACAAAGGAAGATTGTTGCAGGAAACAGGAGATAAGCTTGGATCTCCGAGCACCAGAAGTCAGCGCGTGGAAAGAGGTCTAACAAGGGAAGTCTTGGAGTTTTGTCTTCTGGCCGCCTTCCTGTGGGGTCTCCCTCAGGTTCCGGTCCCCCCTTTACGTCACACGTAGGTGTGAAGTACCGCAGGGAATTCTGGGATAAGGAGTCCTTTTAGGCTTCCTTGTGATTTCAGTGAATCACTCAAATGAGACTTCCCACAAGGGTGCAGGCCCAAGTCCATTGTTTGACTGTCCTAAGCCTGCGTGGCCCAACAATATTGTATTCTGACTGCAGGATTCTTATTAAGGCTTACAGGTTTTCAGTGAAATCGACATCGACCTGACCTGACTGTGGTCGCTCTGCATCAGGATCTGCTGAGCTCCTTTTCTTTACCAAAGACACTTTAGACACTCGACACAAAATAACACAAGTAGATGAAAGTCTTTCTCACTCTACATCAGTTTATTTATTACAAGGTTACACATGAGCTGTCTGAAGAACTTGTGCTACCCAACACAGAGGACTCCGAGGAAACAGAGTGACAGAAAAAAGAGAAGATATCAGGAGAGAAGAAGGATCCTTACACTGTAACTGTTTCATATAAGAGAAAGAGAGAAGAGAAATACAGACAGAGAGGAAAAAGAGAAATACAGAGACAGAGAGGAAGAAGAGAAATACAGACAGAGAGGATGAAGAGAAATACAGACAGAGAGGATGAAGAGAAATACAGACAGAGAGGATGAAGAGAAATACAGAGACAGTTTTGTAATCTCTCCGACTTGATCCTAGTAAAACACTGTTTATTGGAGTCGGTAATGAAGTTTCTGATCGACATCAACCCCCTTCTTATCCAGCACCTCAGCCCAGGTGTCCGTGACACACTGAGTCAAAGGCCTTTGAGAGATCGATGAAGACACACGCTAGAGAACCGCCATTCTTCTTGCACAAGTTCATCAGGCCATCCGCTACCACGATGTTTTCGGAACAACCAGGGGCTGGTATGAAGCCCCTTTGGCGGGGGTGCCGGGCCCACACCTCAGTCAACCGACTAGTCAAAACACTGGACAGGGTCCTTAAGATCACGGAGCCGATGGTAATGGGCCGCTATTGGTTTATGTCCCTCTGTAAAGAGTCACTCAAAGACTTAGGGATGAGGGTAGTACGACTACCCCTAAGACAGGCAGGAAGACGGCCAGTAAGGACAATCGCATTAAATAGATCCGCCAGTTTGACCCCCTTCTTGTTCCACCTCAACAGATCCACTTTTGGGCTACGATCGGGCCCGGCGGCCGAGCCATTTTTCATCTACTTCAACGCCCTCAACACCTCTGCAGGTGAGAAGGAGCACTAAAGCGATATATTGTCGGCTGCAGGGAGGGCCGCGAATTGACCCAAGCCACAGAAGTGACTATCTCAGCCCCAATCCTTTTTGTATGCGCTCACAATGGCATCCATATCGATGCTACAAGCGACCTCCTCCACACCGTCTAGTATCCACCTAGCCGCTGCGGACCTATCCGCATGCAGCCGTTCTTGAGTGGTCTTATAGAGAGAACAAGCCCTGCACTTCTTTCCGCCCTTCCTTGGTCTCCGCTTGGATCTCAGCGTTCGACGACAGCCATGTTGGGGGTCCTGAAGTACCGCCGCCGAAGCAACCGTTGGATGGCCCTCAAATAACTGTTGATGGTACAGATATCAGTTGAAAAGAAGCCCCGCCTGGTGGTAGCAGACTGACCTGTCTGCGCCTGTCCCGGAGCCAACACGGAAACCTCTGGAACTGCAGGTGTAGGAACTTCGAGGGCTCGAAGCTTGGCGTCTAAAGTGTTGGGGGGAGGAGGTCACCGGGGCAGCTAACACAGAAGACTTTTTAAGCGTCCTCCACCTGGCTTTGATCTGGGGGCGACTCCGGCCTACTAGGTGAGAGACAGCTTCATCCAGGGCTGCTGCTGTCTATCCTGTCACTGTTAGCAAATGGGATAGATATTTGTCCTCAGCGTCACTCCACTTCAGCTTAGAAACCCGATTTCTGCTCGTTGCTGTCTGGGAATCTCAGTGACACGCCACCGTGTGTTGGGACCGTCTATGATTAGAGAGCCCTGCCTTAGTGGAGAACGCCCGAGAGCAGTCATCGCACCCAAAACTGCCCTGCAAAAAAGTCCTGGGTTTTCCTTGGCCACAGCACGGGACATGGCTCGTGGCCCTGGAGAGGGTGTCATGGCACACTTGCAACAGGAGAAGCAGACTTTGCTGGCTCTGTGGACCTGTCTGAAGTGGCTGAGCCCAAATCAGCCTTGCATAACAAACATTCCCTGGTCGCCCAGGGAACCACTAAGCAAGCAGAAAAGGAGGAAGGGCTTTAGAACGAGTCCAAGTCTTCGTCCAAGCCGCCCGCCCTAATCAAAAGCCTTTTGGAAATCCACAAAACATACGAAAGTAGATTTATTTTCTGCCATTCTTGTCCTGACAATTGTTGAAATTGTGTGAATATGATCAATGCAGGCTCGATTCCTTCTGAACCCATTCTGTTCATCAACTAAATATTCCTTTGTTTCCAGATACTGGGTCAGCCTAGCATTTAAAATACTACTATACAATTTATACACTGTGCTAAGAAGGCTGATTCCTCTGTAATTGAGTAGTATCCTAGGGTCATCCTTAGATGACTTTGGGATAGGTTTGATAATAGATTTATACCACGTGTTTAAAACAAAACCTAAACAGACAGAAAAGCATGTTTAAAAGAGGAGGTGATTTTAATACTTCATTTGGGATCTCTTCCACACCTACTGCTTTTTTCAGCTTAGACTTATTTATAGCAGTTTTCACTTCTTCCAAGGTAATATCATAATTCAAAAATAAATTTGGTGAATAGTTTTCTCCTCCCATATTTCTCTCTAAATCGTCCTTTAGTTTACATGCATCTTCAAGAAAAGCATCTTCAAAAATTGGTGGAATATTACTTCCTGAAAATAAATCAGCAAAATCTGTCTTGAAAAATCTGGGCTTGAAACTCTGATTGTGGGTGACTTTGTTGTTAAAGATGTACAAAGGATGTTCGGTAAAAACAAAGAAGTACTGTGTTTTCCCAGAGATATGGTCTCTGATTTAGCAGAAAGGATCCTGCATATTGTGGCTGAACACCTGACTGTGAAGAATGTCATACTACACATTGGGTCAAATGACGTCACAAAACAACAATCTGAAGTCTTGAAACAGGACTTCACTGGTCTGCTGAGGATGGTCAGCCCCTTGGATGTGGATGTGTTTATCAGTGGCCCCATACCACCAGTCAGAAGAGCAGAGGAGAGATTCAGCAGGTTGTTGGCACTGAATACAATGATTACAACTGCATGTAATGCCCATTCAGTGAATTTTATTAACAATTTTAACATTTTCTGGGAACGCAGACATCTTTTTAAGGCAGATGGATTTTGCCTGAACATGTCAGGGGTGAAACTGTTCACCTCTAACCTATTTTACTTCCTGCCTCAACCATCAGTTCTCTCTTGTCGCCAAGGACATGAGACAAAAGAAAACAGCTTCAAGAAAGACAAAACACAGCGTGATGGAAACCTTCGTCAAGAATCACGTCTGCCAGTATCTGAGGAGAGACCTAAAGAGGAGAGACATCGGAACCAAGAGGAGGGGTCTCCATCCACCTTCGACCCCCTCACCAACACCAACACCTTTGAATTCTCACCGCCCTTGACCCCTCAAACCCCATTCAGATCATCATCTTCCTCCGTAATCACCCTATCTCCCTCCTCCCCCCACCTGGAGTTCACTGACCAGATGAAGGAGCTGGTCAATGCTGGATTAAAAAGTAACCCCCACCCTTCTCCCTTTTTCTCTCCCATAAACACCCGACGGCGCCCACCATCGCCCATTCCGACACGGCTCCCCCCCCCCCCCCCCCCCCCCCTTGATAAGGATGAAATGCAGAACATTCAGAGGTCAAACTGATGTGTTTTGTGTCCAGGCTGCAAGGATATCAGCAGTCATGACTCTCTCCAGGATAAGCCGGGGCCCTGCACGTCAGTAGGTTCCAAAATCTCTGTGATGATAGGTAATAGAAGAATAAAGGGGACTCTGCCAAGAAACAAAAGGCAGTTATGTGATTTTGCAAACTTGTCAAACTTAGCATACATTCCTTTTGAGCCACAACCTGTCCCAAAAACGTTAGCAGCCGAAGCTTCTAGGACCCTGAAGCTGGCTTTACTAAACATTAGATCACTGGCAGGGAAATCATTTTTAATCAATGATTGTATTATTGAGCACAAGCTTGATTTTATGTTTTTAACTGAAACTTGGTTAGACAAAAATAACAGTGCAGCTGTTCTTATCGAGTCAACCCCTCCCAACTTCAGTTTTGTAAGCGAGGCTAGAGTGCATAAGACAGGAGGAGGAGTTGCAGTTTTGTTTAATGACTCCTCCCAATGTAAGTGTGGCAAGGGTTGGTGAATGGTAATATCTTATGTCAAATAATAACCGACAACGCCACCTGGGGGCTTGCACCTCAGGAAATACAGAACTTAAAACTCCAAATGTAAATAATTAAGACACACAGATTCGAACACTGATGAGGCAGAGACGTGGTTTCAAAAGAATTTAAGGGATTTATTTGAATAAATCCGAGGAAATATGCAAACTATGGTGGACTGAAGCTGTGAATTTCAACATCTTGCACTGCAGCTGCCATGATAAAGACTGCTTGTTACAACCAGGTTACAACCAACCTCCTCTGCTCTTCAGGTGCTGAGGCTCACGTGAGTGATGTAGGAAGTCAAACAAGAGAAGCATGAATAGATGGCGCCCTCTGCTGTTTAAAAAGAAGTACTGCGATTATGTAAGATGTGATGTGTGTAGACTGACAGTGAGGTGATGATGATGATGATGAAGATGTTGAAGGTGAATCAGCAGCTTCATCTCTTTGTTTTCTCCACAGCTGAAGATCTTTGACTGGATGTGACTTCAGCAGCTGAACTCCATCAGTGTTGTTGTAGTGACAGAGTGCAGCTCTCCCAGCAGGGGGCGCTCTGCCATGGATCAGTGTGAGGACACAGAGGAGGGAGTCCCTCCCTCTAAAGAGTTAGCTTCCAGTACCGTGGCTTGTAAGGATTGCCGTCCATGGAGCACAAAATGTTTCACCAATGGGAGGTGAACTTCCTTCCTCCTTGTGATGTTGTACCTGTGTTGGGTGAATATGGTTAAAATAGTGTTAACAGTCTCACCCACGTATTGTAATCCGCATCGTTTACAACTGATCAGGTATACACAGTTTTTGGAGTGTGGGCTTCCCATATATTCCATTTTAAGAAACATTCTTACTGTATCTGCTGCGCAACCAAGTTTGGTGCTTAAAAAATTCCACGTGACCTCTGGATTTAGGGGTCAACATGGGTTGGACTCTTGCTTTGACCAGGTAATCTTTCAGGTTCCTGTTTTTTCTGAACGCTGCAATGATTCTGTGGTCTCGTAAAATCTCGGTTTCTGCGATGATGTTTTGAAAATTATTTTGAATAACTCTGACTAATTGAATCGCTGCTGGAGAGTAACAAAGGGCAAAATAGAGGAAAGCAATTGGGGTTTTGTTTCCTGAAATGTCTTGAAGGACCTTCTAAGAAAGCAGCGGGAATACCCTCTGGTGTCCAGTGCTGAGAACAACGTTTTAGTGGCCTGTTTAAAGTCCTCTTTGTCGCCACATATTCTGTGAAATCTCAGCAGTTGAGACTTTACCAGCCCAGCATAGGTGTGTTTAGGATGGTGGCTAGTTTTGTGGAGTAGAGCATGACTATCTGTCTCCATGAAACATACTTTAATGTCCAATTTGTTTGTTTTCTGGAAATTTTACCTTTGTATGTGGTAGTGTCAAGAAAGTCTACCGAGGTGTAGCTGGTCGCAGACTTCAATGAAATGGACGCATTGTGATTGTTCAGAGTGGTTAAAAAGTTATCAAAATCCTCCTTAGTGTGAGACCAGACCCCCCCCCCCCCCCCCCCCCACCATATGTCATCCAAATACCTACAATAATATAGAGGTTTTTTGTGACACGAGGCCAGCAGCGCCCCAAATGAGTGCTGCCTATGCCACGGGTCGGCCCTGGCCAGCATTACAGACTGACTGAAATCCGGGGGTGATGGGATGTGATATTTAGGCTAAAGTGTGTTGACCAAAACCCATCATTCTCAGCCATGAAAACACCAATGCACCTCGTAATCTCTCTTGATGTAACACATCCATATTAGGCAATTCTCTTACACAACACCTTAAAGTAAACATTCAACTTGAGGGGACTCCTAAATCTCCTTCAGATACAAATCCTCTCCAGATGTATATGTTATAAAACTTAAAGGAGCAGTATATTATCTCTGTCCTAGATACTTCAGACACTTCACACTCCTCTACACCCACAGCAGAGATCAGCACAGACCAGAGACCTTATTATGCAGCTCTATAAGTAGAATTACTGCAGTGAAATCACAGTGTGTGATTCTAGTAGATACATTTATAAAGACAAACTCTGTCTGCTGTAGTTATTCTCTATGATCAGCTCTTACTGAATGTCTCCTTCCAGTCAGATAGCTGTGTCAGATTGATCTAACCAATGGGGATTCTTCAGTCTGTTGGGCCTGTTAGAGCCCAAAATGTAACAACTACCTGAAATGTAAGAACTGGTCAATAATGTAACAAGATGCTGAGCCCAAAACGTAGAAACTTTTTGCATTTTGTGGTCAGGTATTACATTATGGGGCAGGCAAAATATTTTTCTCCTAATAATGTTATAATTTTCTTACATCATAGAGCGAGTTAATAATTTATTGATTAATCATTAAATGTAGAGTTCAGTATGCAATAAAAACAATCGTCAATAGTTTTTACCATAATTCAAGCTGTGTTCATAAAGTGTTCATACACATATGTGCATGCGTGTGTGTGTGTGTGTGTGTGTGTGTGTGTGTGTGTGTGTGTGTGTGTGAACTGAAACAACTCAACATTTTGTGAAATACTATAACAAAATATCACAGTACTTCATTATCACGTTACAATTTTAATGAAAACAGTTCAACAACAACAGTTGAAAGAAACTGGATTAAACCAATAGCCTACTATAACAAAATATAAGTGATACATCAATATCACATTACAGTTTAAATTAAAACAATTCTGAACAATTCAACAACAATCAAAAATAATTGGATTAAACTGAAACGTTAGTGCACACTTTAAAAGATAACTGAAAATTCTGATTTAAACAAACTATCTAAACTATTTCTAGCAATTTAGGTTACATTCTTCAATAGTCTAACAATATAAAAAAAACATTTTTCCAGAAGAATTAACAAAAACAAAATTTATGCAAAAAGTGTACACCAAGAAAAGAAAGAATATGAAGTATGTGTATATATCGGGGAGGGGCTGCTCAATTTTTGCAGAATATATTTTTGACCTTATAGTTACCATTGGATATGTGCCTGAACACAAGCCAGGCTTTCATCCACTGTGGGTTTTGACCGAATAACTCTTTGAGATGTAGAGCTAGACCACTTGATTTACCACATGATTTGTAGAGCTTCATGATGCTGATACAGCAAACTCATCATTCACAAATACGGAATCTTTTGCCATGAAAACACCAATGCACCTCGTAATCTCTCAGATTTCGATTGGCTGTGACTGACACTTGAAATCTGCTTTGATAGTTACTCTGTAGATTCAGATTAACCAGGTCCATTTTGATTTTCATTCATTTCAAAGAGCGTCCCATTGATTGACTATCGATGTAAATGATCATTCACTGTAAAACTGTCGACAGTTTTTAGACAATTAAATAAAACATGTTAAACACAGAAGTTTATCGATCACTGAAGATCATTTAAAAAGGACGATGGTCAATAATAACTCAAGTTTTTGTCTTTTTTTAATGACAGTCTGAAAGTTCTTCTCTTGATTGACAGCTGAGGTTTCAACATGAAGACGATCTCTGCTGCTTCTGATCACACACACACTTTTATTTCTTCTCATGAATCTTAAAATAATGAACTCAAACTTCCTTCAGGGAGAAATGGAGGGTGTGCCCTTTGATCACCTGTTGGTATGTTGATGAACCAACTGTAGTATTTCCTGGTCTCAGTAGGACTCTGACTCTGTCTCGTTCTGACGCAGATCTGTTCACTGTGGTAAGAGAAGGTAAGAGACACTTTTCACTGTTTTTTAAGACTCTCTGTTTGATTGAAGTGTCAAAAGAGCTGTAAGTTATCAGTTAGCCACCAGGTTCATTAGCTGCTCTGACTATAGTAGAAGTGCAGGGAACACAATGACTCTCAGTTAGCATGCAGGCTATGCTAACATGCTAACAGTACAGTTTAACACAGCAGAGGGAGGGCGTGGAGTCTGTCCTCATCAGTTAGGACTAAAAATAATCACTCCATCAGCTCAACTGGTTCCACAACTTCTCTGAAACTGGACGGTTGCCAAGCAACACAAACACTCCTCTGCAAGTCATGTCAAGTCAAGTCATATTTATTATAGAGCACATTTAAAAACAGCTACAGCTGACCAAAGTGCTGTACAATACATGAAAAAAGAAAAAACAACTTGAGATCACAATGTCCACAAGAGAGAAATATATATATATGTATACATATATACATATATAAATAAAGAATATATAAAGAAAGCAACAAAGGAACCTGAAAGAAACGGTCTATTCAGGACCAGGGGACTCAAATGCTAAAATATGAAAAGTATGTCTTGAGACAGGACTTAAAAGAGTCAACAGAGGGTGCAGACCTGATGGAATGAAGGAGGCCGTTCCACAGTTTAGGGGCTTTTACTGAAAAGGCCCGATCTCCCTTTAGCTTGAGCCGTGAGCGGGGAACAGCCAGGAGGCCCATGTCTGATGATCTCAGGCGCCTAGATGAGGTGTACGGCCTGAGGAGGTTGGTAATATAAAAGGGGGCCAAGCCATTCAGGGCTTTAAAAACAAATAACACAATCTTAAAATCGATTCTGAATCGTATTGGGAGCCAATGAAGGAACGCTAGGACAGGACTGATATGCTCCCTCTTCTTGGTTCCAGTCAGCAGCCTTGCTGCAGCATTTTGGACCAGCAATTGCAGTAGTCAAGCCGGGATGAAATGAGCGCATGGGTTACTGTCTGTAAGTCACTGAATGAGAGGATAGGTTTTAGCTTGGAAATTGTACGGAGCTGAAAGAAACTGGATTTGACAACTGTATTTACCTACCGATCAAATGTAAAGCCTGAGTCGAAGAAAAAGCCAAGGTTCCTGTCGTGGGGCCTAATGTGGCTGTATAAGTGATTTAAGCTGTTGGCGACCTGTTTGATGATGTCGGTTTAACTGGGCAGAGCAGTTGAAGGGCGGGGAGGCTGAGATGTGCCTGGTAGGGGCTGAGATATTTTTTCTAATGCCAGCAACTTTTTCAGTGAAGAACTTTAGGAAGTCTTCAGCTCTACTAAGGGGAGTGTCTAGAGAGAATCCAGGAGCGGGGCAGGTGAGAGAGTTTATAATATTGAATAGGACTTTAGGATTATGGTGATCTTTTGAGATGATATCTGAGAAATGTTTTGCTCTCGCTGCCTTGACTGCAATTTGGTAGCTGATCAGCCGCTCTTTAAGGATGTCATGTGAGATTTGAAGCTTATCCTGCTTCCACTTGCGTTCAGCTTGTCTGCAGCTCCTCCTTAGGGCTTGAGTGGATTCAGTAATCCAAGACTGTGATTTAGGCTTTGGTTTTTTTATCTTAAGAGGAGCAATATGGTTGAGAATTGAGGAGCAGGTAGCATTAAATAATTGAATGTGATCCTCAGTGCAGAGTTCAGTAGGAATATTTTCAACAGACAGAGTATCTTGAGCAGCTGAGAATAAACTGGCAGTGGAAGAGTTAATGTAACGAGAGTAACGCATGGGGAGGAGACCATTTGATGACAGGTCAGAGAGAGACACATTAAAAATAATGGCACTGTGATCTGAAAGACAAGGGTCCATTATTTCCAAATTGTTAACAGGAAGACCACAAGACAGACCAAGTCCAAAGTGTGGCCATGTTTATGAGTGGGACCTGAGACATGCTGTGCAAAATTAAATGATTCAATCAGGTTTAAAAATTCACCGACAAGTGGTTTTGATGGACAACATACATGGATATTAAAATCACCCAGTATTAAAATTCTTTCAAATGATGGCACAATTTGCGATAAGAGGTCTGCAAACTCAGTGATAAAATGTTTATCTGATTTTGGAGGACGATATAATATGATGATAAGAAGAGGGTTTGCTGTACCCACTTTGTTTTTAAAAACTGCTGCCTGACCCCCGCCCCGTCCGGAGGGTCGTGGCGTATTAAAGAAGGAACATTCATTTGGAGAAAGCTCAATAAGTGGACTTACATCATTGGAGTTCAGCCAAGTTTCAGTCACCAGAAGGAAATCTAGGCCCTGGGATGTGAAAAAGTCGTTAAGAATAAAAGTCTTATTTAGCACTGATCTGGCATTTATCAGAGCCAGTTTAATCGGGGCCGCATTACTGACGTGCGCTAGTGGCGTCCATGGCAGAGAGCGGAGGTTACTAGAGTTTACACCGCTGCAACGTTCAGTGGCAGATCGGGATTTTGAGCCTCGGTGATATCGGAAAGACATTTTTACTGGAATATTGAAAGTGCTAGAAGCCTCAAAAGGTCCAAGTCCTGCAGTTGAATGAATTTTCGACGAGGAGCTCTGCAGAAGGGGACAGCTGATCTCTGCACCCACAGCAGAGATCAGCACAGACCAGAGACCTTATTATGCAGCTCTATAAGTAGAATTACTGCAGTGAAATCAGAGTGTGTGATTCTAGTAGATAGATTTATAAAGACAAACTCTGTCTGCTGTAGTTATTCTCTATGATCAGCTCTTATTGAATGTCTCCTTCCAGTCAGATAGCTGTGTCAGATTGATCTAACCAATGGGGATTCTTCAGTCTGTTGGGCCCCTTCACAGGGGGGTCCTCCAACCATTCATCACCAATATGTGATCAATAATCTGACACCTACAAAAAAGTGCTCTGTATTTATCTTCAAAGTTCACAGAAGTATTATTTCCAACATAAAGAACATCTCTCCCCGATAGTTAAGACTAGACTCGCAGCATTCGGTCATTTACTGTTACATTTCATCTTCACTGTCTGCTCCACCACTGCTCCTCTGTTTTCACTCTCAGACGGATAATTCATGGTCCTTTCCCTTCAGTGACTTTAGTTGATAAACTTTTCACAGGTATAAATCATGTGACTCTTAGCAGAGCGATGAGAGTGAGTGCTGTCAGATGGGGCCCCCTTAGGACCCGATCACACAGAGATGCAACTCGCCTCAAAAAAACGCCTGAACGCAGCTGAAGAAAGAACAGCTGGGAGCGCCTGTGGAGCAGGGCTGTGTGTGCATACGAGCGACCAAATGAAATATGTTTGCTCCAAGAGGAGGAGGGGAAAATGTCATAAAAAGCGGAGGTCAAACCTACTTGATTTGATTGGCTACTTTGAGTGACATTGACGATCGCTGAGACTCTGCTTCTTGATCAAAAAAGTTGAAAATGTTTAAACTTTTATGCGTACCCAAAAACTGCTAGAAAAATGTGTCTTGCAGCAGCAAAGAAGAGCGCCCAGCAATCACGCTGGACCATAAGATAACCATGGTTTTACTGGTGCTGCTTTCCCTTTTTGAAGGTGAACCAGGTAGATGTGATGTTTGTAGACTGACAGTGAGGTGATGATGATGATGATTATGATGATGAAGGTGAATCAGCAGCTTCATCTCTTTGTTTTCTCCACATCTGAAGATCTTTGACTGGATGTGACTTCAGCAGATGAACTCCGTCAGTGTTTTTGTAGTGACAGAGTGCAGCTCTCCCAGCAGGGGGCGCTCTGCTATGGATCAGTGTGAGGACACAGAGGAGGGAGTCCCTCCCTCTAAAACCTCTCTGTGTGAGGAACATGAAGCTCTGAGGTGAGGATCTCTAACTGTCCATGACTCTTCTCCATGTCACAGCTCAGCACTCACATCACTCCACCTTCATCATCATCATCATCATCATCATCATCATCATCATCATCATCATCATCATCACTGTCTCATCTGCTGCTCACAGTAACTAATAATGTTGGATTTTTTGTATCAGGATGCAGGAACAGAGACCAGACTCTCCTGGACCCAGCTGTGTGTCCATGAAGAGTGACCGGTCTATAGATCGCTTTATTGACTTTAAAGATGGACGTCCGGCTGATGGAAGGTAAGATTTGAAATTGACAAAGAGCTCTGTTCTGCTTTTCTGTAGGCTCACTCTTTCATCCTCAGCCATATACATCACTCTCAGTCTTCAGTCCATGTTCACCTCTCCCAGGACTCGTACTTTTCTCCTGTTTCTCCTACTTCTCCACCAGAGGTCCTCAGAATTCACCTCCTTCTCTTCTAGGTTTCAATAGCCCACACTTTCCCTTCTACTCTACTCACCTGTCTTCATTTTCCTCATCAGCTTCATTTAGTTTTCTTACCACTTCATGATCATTGTGTGCGTTGGTTCTATCTTGTGTTTTTTCTTTTGAAGTGTTTGTATTTGAACCCTGACCTTCCTGAAGGCTGTAAAATGTGGAAAATAATCATTTTATTGCAGCTGTGAGTCCATTTTTTTTCTGCATTTGGGTCTTTCCCTGCGCCCTATTTCCCCGACCCTGTCAGAACTTAACCTGCCTGACACAGAACCAGCCGACAGTGTAATGGACTTTATGACTTTAAAGCAAAAAGAGCCCTACTAGAAAGAAGCTAAATATTCTTAGACAAAGTCAAAATAATAGGCCAAACCTTAAAAAGAGACAAATCTGAGGAAAGATTTATTTTTGGGCTTTTTGTTCCGTTTAGAGACGGGACAGTAGATAGAGTCGGAAAACAAGGAGAGCGAGAATGGGGAATGACATGCAGGAAAGGAGCCACAGGTCGGATTTAAACCCGAGCCACCCGCTTGGAGGGCTACAGTCTCCCTACATGGGACACGCACACTTACCACTTGGCCACCAGACCCCAATTAAAGCATTTTTATTGAATTAATATATTTGTTTTTCCCTCAGGTAGAATGAAAGTCCTCTCCTTCCTCACTCCCAATGATGACCAAAACAAACAGACATACTGTCCACAATATCAGATTTCATTCACTGAGAGTCTGCTTCTGCACGTCCATTTTAAAGCATGCACCATCAAGGATGGGAGCCACGGTTTAAAAACTGTGATTAGAGGATTATGGTCCACGAGGTGGATGTTGGATGTCCTGACTTTGTCCACAGCCCAGATCCTGAACCTGATGAGGTTCTGCTGGTGAGATGTTGGGCATTGAAAGCTTCAGGTCACGTTCACTAACCTACCTGGTCCATACATCCTGCTGATCCAGCTGACCATTGTATTGATATCTGACTACACTTTCTCCTGGACTACATAGTTTAACACTTGATCCTTGTTTTAGTGAATGGTATCTGAGTCCAGCTGAGGCATGTTTAATACATCAGGGATGACTTTGTCCCAGAAGTGAGTTCCAGGTTGAGGTTCCTGAAGTTGTTATGGACAAGTTCTTGATCTTGATCTGTTCTGTATCCTAATAGTAATTGCTGCTCGTTGTAAATGCTGCTCGGTCTCTAAATGTACTATGGAAGGTAGAGCCTTCAGTTATCAGGCCTGCTCGTGGTACCTACAGTCTCTAAATGTCTCTTATTGAATGTCTCCTTGACGCCTGAACGCAGCTGAAGAAAGAACAGCTGGGAGCGCCTGTGGAGCAGGGCTGTGTGTGCATACGAGCGACCAAATGAAATATGTTTGCTCCAAGAGGAGGAGGGGAAAATGTCATAAAAAGCGGATGTCAAACCTACTTGATTTGATTGGCTACTTTAAGTGACCTTGACGATCGCTGAGACTCTGCTTCTTGATCAAAAAAGTTGAAAATCGTACTTTGGACTCGTACTTTTCTCCTGTTTCTCCTACTTCTCCACCAGAGGTCCTCAGAATTCACCTCCTTCTCTTCTAGGTTTCAATAGCCCACACTTTCCCTTCTACTCTACTCACCTGTCTTCATTTTCCTCATCAGCTTCATTTAGTTTTCTTACCACTTCATGATTATTGTGTGCTTTGGTTCTATCTTGTGTTTTTTCTTTTGAAGTGTTTGTATTTGAACCCTGACCTTCCTGAAGGCTGTAAAATGTGGAGCAAGCAGCACTTAATCCCATCTGAAGTGATGTCAGTCTGAAGACTTTGTCCCAGAAGTGAGTTCCAGGTTGAGGTTCCTGAAGTTGTTATGGACAAGTTCTTGATCTTGATCTGTTCTGTATCCTAATAGTAATTGCTGCTCGTTGTAAATGCTGCTCGGTCTCTAAATGTACTATGGAAGGTAGAGCCTTCAGTTATCAGGCCTGCTCGTGGTACCTACAGTCTCTAAATGTACTATGGGAGGTAGAGCCTCCAGTTTTCAGACTCCTCTCCTCTGGAATCATCTTCCAGCCGGGGTGAGGGAGGGAGACACACTCTGTATTTTTAAGAATAGAATTAAAAGTAACTATACATTTTATAGTTAGGGCTGGCACTGGTGTGATGGCTTCAAACAAAATCAATTAGGTAAGCCGCTGCTGAGCGGGTTTAACACACTATCAAATAAAAACAAAAGGCAGGCCGCGGATCCAAAGTCAACTTATGAACTACATTTATTAATAGAAAACTTTTCAGCAAAACTAAACTTCACAAAATAAAATAAACAAACAGATTGCTATATAATGTATATCCTAAGCGGCCCTTTGCAGTCAAAAAACTGTTCCGCTTCCCCACTCTGACTCTCCCCCCAGGTGTCCTTAATCAACTTAAATTCCACTACCAATACGCCAAGGCTCCGCCCCATAGAGGGAGAAATAATGCACAGATACCCCCCAAATCAATTAGCAAAATGTAAAACCAAAATAAGCCAGAATAAACAATAATATAAACAAATAATTCTAAAGTCATTAATGTTTGGCTCTTTACGATTTTTACACTGTAAATAATTCATATGGCCATTTGGCCACAACATACCGGCCCCTAATTGTTTACACTAAAGCAAAACAATTACCTATCATACATTCAATGGGGCCAAAAAGACAGGAATTAGAAATACTTTACATACATTATCAACATACATTCAATAGTCCATAATAGTCAGGGGGGGTGTGTGTGTTTATGTTTGTATACATTTCTCGGGGGGCCAGAGGTTACCAGCACATAGCCCCCTTTTAATTAATTAACTGCCTCCAAGAGCAGGCAGAGTTTATCAATAGGTCTCTGTAAGATGCTGCTCTTGGTTTTCACCAAGACACTCCGGACGAGCCCTTTGGACCCCTGGAATGTCTTTACAACACGGCCCAGGAGCCAAGAGCTCCTCGGTGCTGTGTTGTCCACTATGATGACAAGGTCGTTCAGGCAAAGGTTCCTTTTGGGGTGGTGCCACTTGTTTCGCTGTTGTAAGATTGGAAGATATTCTCTAATCCATCTCCGCCAGAAGAGATCTGCCAGGTACTGTACCTGTCTCCATCTTCTCTGGGAGTACAGGTCTTCCTTCTGAAAGAGTCCAGGCAGCATGATTGGTTTCGTTTTGAGTTGAAGGAGGTGGTTTGGTGTAAGGGGTTCAAGGTCGTTAGGATCACTTGACACTGTTGTTATCGGCCTATCGTTCATTATTGCTTCGACCTCACATAGTGCTGTTTGTAAAGTTTCATCATCCAATATTTGCTCCTTTAAGACAGAGTAAAGAATCTTTTTCACAGGTCTGATTAGCCTTTCCCACACTCCACCGTGATGGGCTCCAAATGGTGGGTTGAATATCCATTTTACGCCATCCTTCAGTAATGTATTTTCCACTTTGTGATGATCAAATTTTCTGAGAGTGTCTTTAAACTCCTTCTGTGCCCCCACGAAATTTGTCCCATTGTCTGTGCGGATGCTTGTCACTGTTCCTCTGCGACACATGAATCTGCACAGAGCAGAAATGCAGGAATCAGTGTCCAATGAGTTTGCCACTTCTAAGTGTACAGCTCGACTCCCAAGGCAAGTAAAGATAACACCCCAGCGTTTAATATTTGACCAGCCCCGCTTCACCTCTATTGGTCCAAAATAATCAATACCCACATGTGTAAAGGGTGGTAGATCTGGAGACACTCTGTCCTCCGGAAGATCAGCCATTTTCTGCTCGCCAACCTTCGCTTGCATGCGGCCGCAGAGGACACAGTTCTTAATGATTCGTCTTGCAGATGAGTTTGCATGAGGCAACCAGAATCTTTGCTGTAGTCTGGAGAGCATGTGGCTTCTCCCTGAGTGCCCAGTCTGCAGATGGATATTTCGCATTAGTAGTTTGGATATGTGAGAGTTTTTGGGTAGTATAATTGGATTCTTTAAGTCTATAGGCATTGCTAACTTGCCTATTCTCCCTCCAACTCTCAGCATGCCTTCATCCACCATTGGGTCCAGTTTAAAAGATTTCCAACCGTGTGAGTTCCTGTGAGAAAAAGCATCTTTGCTCAAAGAGAATGATTGACCTTTCAGCATTTTTCATGTCTCCTACAGACAGATGTTGTACTTCACAGATTATCTTTAAAAGGTTCATTTTGTCTTTCAGGGTTTTTGCAGATGTCCAGCTAGAGTTTAGGTCAGTTTTTGTAGATTATTTTCTTTGATTTACTAAAAGAAGAAGTTCTCTAAACTTTAAGATCCAAGCAACACCTTTTTGTAGTCTGTTCCATGATGAGTAATACTCAATCAACTTGCTGGTTGGATTTTTCTCCACCATGCTTAGACTATTAACAGATGCCTTGTTTTTTTTTATCTCTGGAACATCGGGAGAAATTTGTCTCAATTTCTTAGGGGTCTCTGGCCAAGCTGTTTCTTGCAGTTCCAGATACTTGCCATCTTGACTCTAGGAAGGGTTCAACATGCAGCCCACGTGATGCCGCGTCTGCTGGGTTGTCTTTAGAGCCCACATGTCTCCATTGCTTTTCTTGAGATAGGTCATGGATCACTGAAAGTCTGTTGGCAACAAAAGTGTGGAATCTCTTTGTATGATTATGAATATATCCTAGCACAGAGGTGCTGTCTGTCCAAAATATAGAGTCTTTGATTTCTACTTGTAGTTCTCTTTTCAACACCCTGTCCACCTTTACTGCAAGCGTCGCCACTGTCAGCTCCAACCTGGGGATCGTAATCTGTTTCAGAGGAGTGACCCTGGATTTTCCCATAATGAATATGACATGGACTTGTCCAGCAACATTTGTAAACCTGAGGTAACTCACAGTGCCATAACCCATTTCGCTCGCATCACAGAAGTGATGGAGTTCTGTAGTTCTGATTGGGCCAAAATTCTCAGGTTTTATACACCTGTCCACTTGAAATCTGCTGAGCTGATCCAAACCTGTAACCCAGATCTGCCATTGCTTAGTCAGTTTTCCTGGGATGATTTCATCCCATCCACATTTTAATTTGCAGAGTTCTTGGAGTATTTGCCTGGCCTTAAGAATGAAAGGGGCAAGGAATCCCAACGGATCATAGATTGAGCTAACCATGGAAAGAATATCCCTTCTTGTGAGGGCTTTGTTCTTGATGGCGATTTTGAAGGTAAAGGAATCTCTTTCAGTATTCCATTGGATCCCAAGAGCCCTTTCAACTGGCAGTTTCTCTCTGTCCAGGTTTAGTTCCTTGAGATTCTTTGCTCCCTGATGTTCAGGAATACTCATCAGAACTTGGCGGCTATTACAGACCCATTTGGTCAATGAGAAGCATCCCTGAGAGCAAGCTTCTTTGAGGTCTCTGATAAGCCTGATGGCTTGATCTACTGTAGCTACTGATTTGAGGCAGTCGTCAACATAGAAATTGTGTTGGATTGATTCTGTTACCTCCTTTTCGTACTTGTAGTTGTTGTCTTCTGCTGTTTGTTTTAGAGCAAAATTGGCAATGCTAGGCGAAGAAACAGCGCCAAAGAGGTGAACCTTCATTCTATAGGCTTCCAAGGGTTTGTTGGTGTCTCCACTAGGCCACCACAGAAACCTGAGGAAGTCCCTCTGGTTGTCATTAACCATTACCTGATAGAACATTGCCTCAGTATCTGCCATTAAAGCTATTTGTTCCTGGCAAAACCTGAGTAGAACTCCAATGAGAGCGTTTGCCAGGTCAGGACCTTGGAAGAGTTCTTTGTTCAAAGATGTGCCTTTGTAGGATGAAGCACAGTCAAACACAACTCTTACTTTTCCTTTCTGACGATGGTAAACACTGTGATGAGGTATGTACCATACCTGTCCGTCTCTCCGACCTAGCTGTTCAGTTGGCACTTTCTCTGCAAATCCTTTCTTGAACACATCATCCATGAAACTTTTGTACTCCATTGCATAACCTTCATCCCTTTTGAATCTCCTAAGAAGATTTAAGATGCGCTGTTCTGCCATTTCATAGTTGTCAGGCATTACAGTCTCTTTGTTGCGAAAAGGCAAAGGTAGGTGATAGTGTCCATCTTTTTGTACAACTGAGGTTGATGCGATCTTCATGAATCTTCTGTCCTCATCTGACATTTCATTTTTCTCTTCACAGGCCTTTTCAGGGAAGTCCTGATTATATTGTCTTATCAGGAGATCCTTTAGTTGACCAACTGATATTCGATCGGCCATTGCTACCACGGGTCCAGATTCCACAGCAGAACAAGAATAAAGTGGCCCATTTACCACCCATCCAAACACTGCCTTGACTGCATATGGTCCATTTCCTTGGCTATTTATTATGTCCCATAGTTCCATTGCTTTAGGCACATCAACTGCTATTAGAAGATCAATATCAGCATCAATTTCATTCAGTTGTATTCTGTTTAGATATGGCCATCTTTCGAGATCCTTAGAGGTAGGTATATTCTCCTTTGAGACAGGTATCTTATTTTGTGTGAACACTTTGGGTAGGTTAAGTTAGGTGCTGCCCTCCAAGTTACTTATCTCCAATCCAGTGAGTTCATAACTCTTTACAGGCCTTTCCTGCCCCATGGTTTTTAAGACAACTGTAGTTCGCCTTGCTTTAGGGTTTAGCTGCTTCATCAGATGCTCTGTGCAAAATGATGCAGAGCTGCCAGGATCGAGGAATGCATAAGTTGAGATGAATTTATTCCCTTTATCAACTTTTACTCTGACTGGCACAATGGCTAATGCGCAGTCCCTACCGGCCCCAGTTACTTCATCCGCTGAAACAAGAGCACTGCTGACGGATGTTTCTTTTGTTTTGGTAGGGCTAGCATTAGGTTTGAGTTCTTGATATGTCGTTCCTATGCCTTCTATGTGTACAATTGTTGATTGATTCCTGATACACTTTTGACATGTCAGCCTTCGTTTGCAGTTTTTGCTTATATGTCCTTTTATTAAACATCCAAAGCTGTGACCATTTGTTTTTAGGAAATCAACCTTTTTCTTTTGTGGAAGGACTTTAAATTTTACACAATCTGTTACTACATGCTTGTCTTTACAGAAAGTGCATTGAGAAGCAGGACTGCCACCTGCTGGCAGCTGTTTGAATGTGCAGTGCTGTCCCATACCTGGGTGTGAAGCACTGCCTTGAAAGTCTGTTGTTAATATAGTAGCAAAGCTGCTACCTTGGCTCTTATGTGCTTTTAGGTTCACTGTTTGGTTTCTTGTTACCATCCTTTTGTTTGACAGGTGGTGGTCTTGAATATCTCCAAACAATGGATCCAGAAGTATATTTGCTTGTTTTTCCATGAATTCCACAAGGTGTTGGAATCTAGCTCTCCTGTTTGTTCTTTGCAAAACCTCATAGGCTGCCATTCGCCATCTTTCTCGAAATTTATAAGGAAGTTTGGATGCGATCGACCTTAAAGTTGAGGGAATATCAAGCTCCTCCATGTGCTGCAAATCCTGCATAGCATTACAGCATATGCATTCAGCGCTCCTCCATCATCAGCTTTAATAAGAATCCATTTCAATGCCTTTTCCAAATAAGCACAGGATATTTTGATTTCGTCCCCATAGGGCTCCTTTAATAGTTGTTTGGCTTTTATAAAACCTCTTTGTGCATCCATATGTAGACAGCTTCGGACAAGACTTTTAGGCTGGCCTGAGGTGTATTGCTCAAGAAAATAGAGCCTATCCTGGCTGCTATTGGTTTTATCCTCAATAAGGTGCTTAAATGCCTGCATAAAAGATTTATATGCCATAGGATCACCATCAAATATTGTTATCTTCATAGTCGGCAGCATGGCTAGTTTTTGTTGCATTATTATAAGTTCAGCAATGTCGTTCTGTCTTTGCCCTGTGTTAATGTTATCATGATTGTCGTGGCTACAGACTGAGTCATCCATACTGTGTAACCTGGAAGGCATTGAATGTTTAGTTGATTGTGAAGGGTTGTGAAAATCGCTTTGATGATGCATTGTTTCAACAGTTTTCTGAAGGGGTGTTTTAGGCACTGCACCCATTCTCATAAACTCCACCGGTGTGACCTCAGGATTCATAAAGTCTATTTTCCTTTGTCTATTTTCATCCAGATATGCATTCATTCCATCCAATCGAGTTTCTTCCTCCACTCCAGGTCCTGGGTACATTTCATCCATTTGAGTGTTTTGGAGAATCTTCATTTTGGCAGCTGATGCTGCAATTTCTGCGTTGAGCTCCATGTTCTCCAATTATGTCTTCAACTTTGCTTCTTGCAGTAACAGTGCATGTTTGTCCTTTAGGACAGCAGGGCAGCATTTTCAGCAGCTGCCTTCCTACATGCCAATGATGCTGAGGAAGAAGCCTTTGATCCTCTTGATTTTCTTGACACATTAGAGATGCTGTCCTGAGGTTCAATCCTCAATTGTGCAATTTGTTCCTTTTTCCATATTTCAACCTCTTTCACACAATATTTAAAGTTGAACATCCTAGGCTCAAATTTTCCTTTACAGGATGCTTTGAGAGCTTTTAACATTTCTTCTGCCTCTGCAGAGGTTTTGGGAATTTCCATGCTTTATTTTATTTATCATTCGTTATTATGATGACAGTTTTGTTTATTTATTTTTTGCGGAGTGCAGCAAGACGTCATTTTGTGATGCTCCCTTGCTTACGGAGCATGTTTAGCCTATATTGCATTGCATTTAGATCAGCGCCGTTCGTCAACTCTTTAAACACAGCCCACATCCATAAACACGTTAATTTGCACTCATCTTCAGTCTGTTCATATCGTCTCTTGTATTTTAATTCTCATCCAACATTTCTGACATGTCATACAAAGCGTTGAACACCAATCCATTCATCATTTATTTGTTTACTCACGACCGGACCAGTGTTTCCTCTCTGGCGTCTTGTCCTGTTCACAGTGTGTTTCTTCTTGATCGTAGCAGAGTTTTTTGACTTAATGTGATGGCTTCAAACAAAATCAGTTAGGTAAGCCGCTGCTGAGCGGGTTTAACACGCTATCAAATAAAAACAAAAGGCAGCCACGGATCCAAAGTCAAATTATAAACTAAATTTATTAATAGAAAACTTTTCAGCAAAAATAAACTTCACAAAATAAAATAAACAAACAGATCGCTATATAATGTATATCCTAAGTGGCCCTTTGCAGTCAAAAAACTGTTCCGCTTCCCCACTCTCACTCTCCCCCCAGGTGTCCTTAATCAACTTAAATTCCACTGCCGATACGTCGCAGCTCCGCCCCATAGAGGGAGAAATAATGCACAGATACCCCCCAAATCAATTAACAAAATGTAAAACCAAAATAAGCCAGAATAAACAATAATATAAACAAATAATTCTAAAGTCATTAATGTTTGGCTCTTTACGATTTTTTCACTGTAAAAAATTCATATTGCCATTTGGCCACAACAGCTGGTGTAGACCAGCTCCTAGTTATGCTGCTATAGGCTTAGACTACTGGGGGAACTGGCACCTTGAGCTCCTATATCTCCCTCTCTCTCTCTCTCTCTCTCTCTCTCTCTCTCTCTCTCTCTCTGTGAGATCATATTACTGCATGTTGCTATCTGTAAATCTCAGTTACTAACCACAGCATCTTTCTGAGCTGTGTTTATGTTTAAGTCGTCTTCTGTTAACTTTAATTTCATCAGTCTAAAGAATTTGAGGACAGACACAGTGTTGGCTGTATTCTGAGTGAGATACTGTTCTAATAGAAACAGAGAGAACTGTGGAGAACTTCAGCTCTGCCTCCTGATTACTGATTATCCATCTGCCAGTTTAAACTGGAACAATCTGATTAAAAATGATCTTTGTTCTAAATGCTTTCATTAACCAGCTGTTTGTTTGTATCAGGATGCAGGAACAGAGACCAGACTCTCCTGGACCCAGCTGTGTGTCCATGAAGAGTGACCGGTCTATAGGTCGCCTTATTGACTTTAAAGATGGACGTCCTGCTGATGGAAGGTGAGAATTAAAAATCAAGTTAATGTTATGTCTCTGTTGTTTTAAGACTCATATCTTAGCTCAGAGTTTCATTATATATATCCTGTTGTTTTCTTGTGTAATATGTCCTGTCACAGAGTTCAACAGGAGAGCTCCAACATTCACAGAGATCAATCAGACCAGCAGAATCCAACAGACCTGGACTCCATCTTTATGGTGTGTTCAACACACTGTTAATTAATATACTACCATTACAATAATTTAATGCTAAGTTATTGTTCTGTTTAGACCAGCTGACCTTCAGACTGACAGATGAACCACATGTTGAGTTCTACCAGTTTATATTAAATATCCAGTGTCTCCTTCTGTTCCAGCTGCTGGAGGAGAACATCATCACCTTTGTGAAGAACGAGCTGAAGAGAGTCCAGAGGGTTCTGAGTCCAGATTACCCAGAATGCTTAGAGAGTCAGAGTGAGGATGAAGAGCAGGGGAGAAGCTGCAAAGAGGCATTTTTGAAGATCACTCTCCACTTCCTGAGGAGAATGAAGCAGGAGGAGCTGGCTGACTGTCTGCAGAGCAGTAAGAACATTTTAACAGATTTAGGATTTTAGAAAAAAAGGACAAAGAGGTTTAAAGATCCAAACTCAGATAGTCATGTCATCTATATCAGGATCTGTTAATTGATTTCAGTTCTTTCTTTATTCAGGAACAGTCGCTGCAGAGTGCCGGCGTAAACTCAAATGTAACCTGAAGGAGAAGTTCCAGTGTGTGTTTGAGGGGATTGCTAAAGCAGGAAACCCAACCCTTCTAAACCAGATCTACACAGAGCTCTACATCACAGAGGGAGGGACTGGAGAGGTCAATGATGAACACGAGGTCAGACAGATTGAAACAGCATCCAGGAAACCACACAGACCAGAAACAACCATCAGACAAGAAGACATCTTTAAAGTCTCACCTGGAAGAGATGAGCCAATCAGAAGAGTGATGACAAAGGGAGTGGCTGGCATCGGGAAAACAGTCTTAACACAGAAGTTCACTTTGGACTGGGCAGAAGACAAAGACAACCAGGACATACAGTTCACATTTCCATTCACTTTCAGAGAGCTGAATGTGCTGAAGAAGAAAAAGTTCAGCTTGGTGGAACTTGTTCATCACTTCTTTCCTGAAACCAAAGAAGCAGGAATCTGCAGGTTTGAAGAGTTCCAGGTTGTGTTCATCTTTGACGGTCTGGATGAGTGTCGACTTCCTCTGGACTTTAAAAACAACGAGACCCTGACTGATGTCACAGAGTCCACCTCAGTGGATGTGCTGCTGACAAACCTCATCAGGGGGAAACTGCTTCCCTCTGCTCACCTCTGGATAACTACAAGACCTGCAGCAGCCAATCAGATCCCTCCTGAGTGTGTTGACATGGTGACAGAGGTCAGAGGGTTCACTGACCCACAGAAGGAGGAGTACTTCAGGAAGAGGTTCAGAAATGAGGAGCAAGCCGACAGAATCATCTCCCACATCAAGACATCCAGAAGCCTCCACATCATGTGCCACATCCCAGTCTTCTGCTGGATCACTGCTACAGTTCTGGAGGATGTGCTGAAGACCAGAGAGGGAGGAGAGCTGCCCAAGACCCTGACTGAGATGTACATCCACTTCCTGGTGGTTCAGTCCAAACTGAAGAACATCAAGTATGATGGAGGAGCTGAGACAGATCCACACTGGAGTCCAGAGAGCAGGAAGATGATTGAGTCTCTGGGAAAACTGGCTTTTGAGCAGCTGCAGAAAGGAAACCTGATCTTCTATGACTCAGACCTGACAGAGTGTGGCATCGATATCAGAGCAGCCTCAGTGTACTCAGGAGTGTTCACACAGATCTTTAAAGAGGAGAGAGGACTGTACCAGGACAAGGTGTTCTGCTTCATCCATCTGAGTGTTCAGGAGTTTCTGGCTGCTCTTCATGTCCATCTGACCTTCATCAACTCTGGAGTCAATCTGATGTCAGAAAAACAAACAAGATCTCGGAGGTCTAAATTATTCAGAGAAAAACCTGACCCAACACTTTTATATCAGAGTGCTGTGGACCAGACCTTACAGAGTCCTAATGGACACCTGGACTTGTTCCTCCGCTTCCTCCTCGGTCTTTCTCTAGAGACCAATCAGAATCTCATACGAGGTCTGCTGACACACACAGGAAGTGGCTCAAAGACTTATCAGAAAACAGTCAAGTACATCAAGGAGAAGATCAGTGAGGATCTGTCTGCAGAGAAAAGCATCAATCTGTTCCACTGTCTGAATGAACTGAATGATCGTTCTCTAGTGGAGGAGATCCAACAGTCCCTGAGATCAGGACGTCTCTCCACAGATAAACTGTCTCCTGCTCAGTGGTCAGCTCTGGTCTTCATCTTAATGTCATCAGAAAAAGATCTGGACGTGTTTGACCTGAAGAAATACTCTGCTTCAGAGGAGGCTCTTCTGAGGCTGCTGCCTGTGATCAAAGCTTCAAACAAAGCTCTGTACGTGCTCACATAACTATCCAGTTCAAATGTAGTTCTCCTCTCAGAAATAACAACTATAGTTTGTAATTGCTTTCATTTGTGTTCTTCTGAATCCTCTTCAGGCTGAGAGGTTGTAACCTCTCAGAGAGAAGCTGTGAAGCTCTGCCCTCAGTCCTCAGCTCCCAGTCCTCTAGTCTGAGAGAGCTGGACCTGAGCAACAACAACCTGCAGGATTCAGGAGTGAAGCTGCTGTGTAGTGGTTTAAAGACTCTACACTGTTCACTGGAAACGCTCAGGTAAGGACTTATTCATGTGAAAGTTTACCCAATAAGCTTAAATGTACTTAGGTTATTTGATATTTTGATTAACTTACCAAACATATCCTCTTCAGGCTGAGTGGTTGTAACCTCTCAGAGAGAAGCTGTGAAGCTCTGTCCTCAGTCCTCAGCTCCCAGTCCTCTAGTCTGAGAGAGCTGGACCTGAGCAACAACAACCTGCAGGATTCAGGAGTGAAGCTGCTGTGTAGTGGTTTAAAGACTCTACACTGTTCACTGGAAACGCTCAGGTAAGGACTTATTCATGTGAAAGTTTACCCAATAAGCTTAAATGTACTTAGGTTATTTGATATTTTGATTAACTTACCAAACATATCCTCTTCAGGCTGAGTGGTTGTAACCTCTCAGAGAGAAGCTGTGAAGCTCTGTCCTCAGTCCTCAGCTCCCAGTCCTCTAGTCTGAGAGAGCTGGACCTGAGCAACAACAACCTGCATGATTCAGGAGTGAAGCTGCTGTCTACTGGATTAAAGAGTCCACTCTGTAGACTGGACACTCTCAGGTAAGGACTTATTCATGTGAAAGTTTACCCAATAAGCTTAAATGTACTTAGTTTATTTGATATTTTGATTAACTTACCAAACATATCCTCTTCAGGCTGAGTGGTTGTAACCTCTCAGAGAGAAGCTGTGAAGCTCTGTCCTCAGTCCTCAGCTCCCAGTCCTCTAGTCTGAGAGAGCTGGACCTGAGCAACAACAACCTGCAGGATTCAGGAGTGAAGCTGCTGTCTACTGGATTAAAGAGTCCACTCTGTAGTCTGGACACTCTCAGGTTAGTGTGCTGCTGATCCACATTATTCATCTAAGATCATGTTTTCTTGATGAATCATTTATTAAATGGGCCTTGGTGGTGGTTTAAAGTTTTCCTGTATGTTTCCACATTAAAGCTGTAAAGCTCTGAGCTCGTTCTATAGCTCTCAGTCTTTTAGTCTGAGGAAGCTGGACTGGAATAAAGAAAGTTAAATATGAAGTTCTTTCCCCACCAACAAACAAACCATGGATAATGTTTGGAACATAAAGAACTAAAGAATCTTTATTTCAGATGAAACAGTTCAGAACTGTTTCTACATCACTGCTGATGTCAAAGCAGTCTGTTTGTTTATCTCACGCTCTGTCTTACCTTCACTATTTGTCACCAGAGTAAATATTGATTAGTATCAGATTATGAAGTCTATTCTGTTCAGCTGCATGGTTATGACGGGATGTTACTGGTAAAACAGAGAAGAATGGACCAATGGATGTTAAGCATGTTGTGTGTGTGTGTGTGTGTGTGTGTGTGTGTGTGTGTGTGTGTGTGTGTGTGTGTGTGTGTGTGTGTGTGTGTGTGTAGTTTTTTAGGCTGTCTGATCACAGAAGAAGGTTGTGCGTCTCTGGCCTCAGCTCTAAGCTCCTCCCCCCTGAGACATCTGGACCTGAGCTACAATCATCCAGGAGAACGAGGAGAGAAGCTGCTGTCTGCTGGACTGGAGGATCCACACTGCAGACTGGAGACACTGGGGTACAGACAGACACACAGAAGCTGTCTCACTGTTTCTGAATGATGAACTCTGCTTCTTGTCTGATGCTGGATTTAAATGAAGATGTATGAAATAGATTCTGATTTGGTTTCTTCCTCCAGGTTGGACCATAGTGGACTGCACAGACTGAAGCCTGGTCTGAGGAAGTGTGAGTGTGTTTTCATTTCTCTTCATCAGAACACAGCAGCACATGTTGGAGTGTAGAAGAGTAAATGCTCTTGAACAATCAGACAGAGACTATGGCTTGTGAATAGAGGATTTGTTTATTTCTCTCGGAGAAGTTGATAACAATAACTTAGATTTATATAGCGCCTTTCATGAAACCCAAAGATGCTTTACAAAGTGTGTGTGTGTGTGTGTGTGTGTGTGTGTGTGTGTGTGTGTGTGTGTGTGTGTGTGTGTGTGTGTGTGTGTGTGTGTGTGTGTGTCATGATCTTATGACTTGGCTAAATTCAGAGGTTAGACAACTATTGGTTTGTGCCTGCTGCTGTCCAGATTGTGTTTCTGTTATGATTAAACCTTTCAAACTACAACAGGATGAGGGCTGGAAGTAACACAAAGTGATGATAAAAGTGAGGGTGATGGAAACTCATGAGAGTTTAAATATGAAATAAAAAATGTAAACTGAAATAAAAGTGATAATCCAGTGAATAGAAAATCACCATTCATCACATCCAACAGAAATGTATATTTTACAACATTCAGTTTTTGTGACATTTCACATTTTGATGTTGGCTGCTGGCCGGCTGCTCGTAGTCGAGCTCGTGGAGCTCATCAACTTTAAAAACAGCAGAAATCATTTTTGATTTGACGTTCATTTTCATAAACATGTAAATATGCAGAGTCTCCAACATCAAGTTCTCTCCTCAAAAACATCCAGACGTGAATTCAGTGATGAAATAGAAACAGAATATCTTTAGAGACATAAGCTAGCTCTCCTCCTCGTCTTCTGGCTGTGCAGACAGTAAGGCACACAGCAAAGTCCACGATCACCATAGTACAGGCCAGCAGGAACATCCAACAACAATACACAAGTCAGCTGCAGGCCGCCAGGTGGCCAGGTGAGGTCGGGACGGCGTGGCCTACGCCTTAGACAAGCAGAGAAAAACTCACAAGGACTGAGTTATCATCTGTTTCTTCAGATTTCGATCTGTTCATCCTGTGCAGTTAAATTTCAATTAAAACAAAAACATGTATGTTGTAGAGCCTAGATTGATGGAAAAGAAATGGTCTCCATGACTTCAGAAACACAGTTTAAAACTAGTTAGACAGGACAAAGGGACGTGGCACACTCCTGCTGCCATCACATTGTGTGTGACAGTGAAAGTGGAAATGAGGCTCCTGTTTGTGCTGAATGTGACCTCTGAGGACAGAACAGTTGGAGACAGCAGATGGTTCATAGATTCTTTGTGCTGCACTTTGATTAGTCAGACTTTATTCACTGCATGTGTTTGTTGATTTGGATCTCCATTCTTCCTGGCTGCCATGGTAACTCCATTTGAACTTGATTAGAAGTGGATTATTACATTTCAGTGCTGTCAAACATCATTCAGTGCTGAATATGAACTGTAAGTTTGATTGACTCTCAGTAAGTAGGGGTGTAACGGTACACAAACATTTCAGTTCGGTACAGTTCTCAGTTTTGAAGCTTCGGTTTGGTACATTTTCACTACAGTAAAGGGACCTGATGCAACGCTTTTTTTTTTCTTTATTAGGAACATTTATAATTTCCCTTTTACACATTGGACTAAGTGCAGCATCGACAGTTCAGACCTAACATTTTAAATTAAACATTGTGGAAAAAAAAACATAAAATAAACTTATACTGCTTCCTTCAACCAAAAGAGTCTCCAATAAATTAAAAAAACGAATGAAATAAAGTATTTTAGAATGAAATGAAGTCATTAATATAGCCTATATGTAAAAATATTTCTTTTAAATTACACTGACACCTTTTAGTTTATGAAGGCAACACTTTTTTGAATGCTCTTTGAGCACATAATAAACCTAATCACATCTGGGACAGTGTAGTTTCAGAACTATTAATATTTCCCTTTGTCGATATAAGAACTTCAATGGCATTTTTTATGGCTTTGGCCCATTTAGAATTACTAGCAAAAGGCTGTCTGTTTTTTCCTAGTTGCAGTGATGTTTACGTTCACGTGGTGCCTTTTCAAGTGCTTTAATAAGTTGGACGTGTTGCCTGTGACGTACCCAATGTCCGCTGAACAACAACGGCACACTACTCTCGTCTTGTCAACGTCTCTTTGTCCATTATTGTGGGAATGGGGAGGGAGGTGTTCATTCTATCATGCTGCAGGTTATGCTCCCACACAGACGCATCTCCCCCTCCCCTTTTGCTCTTAGTTTGAGCGGGATCATCGCTGAAAATGAAAACAAAACTTAAGAGTAAGTCTGTAAAAAGAACTCCATCCCGGTTATATGCAACTGTCCAGACCAACAGGACTCGAGGAACTACTAATCTGCACAGTTTGCACAGTTTATGTTTGAACTTTTTTACAAGTTATTAACTAAAAGCTGTGTCCCATACCAGCAGCTGCAGCCTTCCTCCACCCTGAGGTGTGCTTCTGCTTTGCGGTCCGTGTGGGAACACAGATTAAATCACTTTTGTTCCGCGCGTACTCGGATCAGTCCTGTACTGAAACGGTCCGGTCCGAGTACGTGTACCTTTACACCTCTATCAGTAAGTGTCAGTAAAGTTGTTGATGAATGAACAGATGATAACCTGCAGCTGTGTTGTGTCTCGTTCTCTCCATCAGACGCCTGTGAGCTGGAACTGGACACAAACACAGTGAACAGAAAACTGAAACTGTCTGACAACAACAGGAAGGTGACATGGGGGGAGGAGCTTCAGTCATATCCTGATCATCCAGACAGATTTCATAACTGGTGTCCTCAGCTGCTGTGTAGGACTGGTCTGACTGGTCGCTGTTACTGGGAGGTCGAGTGGAGAGGAGAGGTTGATGTATCAGTGAGTTACAGAGGAATCAGAAGGAGAGGAGGCAGTAATGAATGTTTGTTTGGATATAATGATCAGTCCTGGAGTCTGATCTGCTCTGATGAAGGTTACTCTGTCTATCACAATAACATAAGAACAGAGATCTCCTCCTCCTCCTCCTCCTCCTCCTCCTCCTCCTCCTCCTCTGTCTCTAACAGAGTAGCAGTGTATGTGGACTGTCCTGCTGGCTCTCTGTCCTTCTACAGAGTCTCCTCCGACACACTGATCCACCTCCACACCTTCAACACCACATTCACTGAACCTCTCTATCCTGGGTTTATGTTCTGGTCTCCTGGTTCTTCAGTGTCTCTGTGTGGTCTGTCAGTCTGAGAAACACTGCTGACTGAAGATCAGCTGACTCTGTTCACTCTGTCCAGCTGGTCTGTTTCATGGTTGGTGGGTGTGATCATGGGCCCTGAAAACAGCAGTCATCAAGCCACTACTAGAAAAGAACAATCTAGACAACAATGAATAATTACAGGCCTATATCAAATCTTCCTCTGTTAGGTCAAATGCTAGACAAAGCTGTGTTTCAGAAGTTAAATAACTTCTTGATATTGAACAACTGTTTGGATGTCTTCCAGTCAGGTTTTGGACCAAAAAGCAGCACTGAGACAGCTCTGGTTAAAGAGTAACTAAACCCTAAAACCACTTTCTTCAACTCTAAACCTCTGTATTTGAGTATTAAGTAGTGTTATGGATCAATCCAAGTCCCAATCTCGACATTTGAGTACAAAGTGTGAATCATCATGTGTCTGGTCAAGATTCCTTTTACATTAAATATTTTACTGCACTCTGAGCACCTACGTGGTCTCTTACCTTTCTTCAGTTCCTTATTTTTCAAGTTTAAAGTGAAAGTCTGCAGTCGTATTTCTTCCAGGGACTTGAGATTCTCCACCTCTTTGGAATCATAATAATCCTCCTTTAAAAGAACAGAATTAAAACATAGGTCAGGGTAGGCTATAGGGCTGTGTAAGTAAATTCAGTTGCATTGTTATCCCAATGAAAGGATTTGCAACCATCACATCGCTGTAGTCAGAATTTATTGCAAGAAAATTGTATTTATGCAGATTTCAGCGGTTGCCCCTTATATTGCAGAGTTTAACCATCAAAGACAATATTCATAGACTTAATGAAAACATTCATACATCTTTATATTCAACAGAATTTATTTACTTTTTTATATTTTTATACTTCTAAACAAACATGAATAAAATGGTAATAACTCTAATATTTCATATAAATAAATACAAATAACTAGTTTAACAGAACAAACAATATCAAACAGTGCAGGGAGTAGAAGTGGTCACAGATGGCCGAGGGATAGCAGGGGACAGGATTAACTTTATTGTCTCACAAAGTGAGAAATTTGTCTTCAGCTCTTCACCCGTGCTGCAGCAATAAAAACATCAACATCATCCTTCACATCAAACATAAAACGATAACATTATTAAGTATATAAATACTTTGGGTTCTTAGCACGAGGCAGCCCGGGTCGCTACAGAGCAGCGCCACCGTTGGAAACCGGTTAATTGTTTTATGATTGCATCTGGAGAGAGAAGATGAGCATTTGTGAAACAATGGGCATTTTATAATATAGAGTGAACACAAAATATTAATAAAAATATTTTACAAAATAGAAGAAACAAAGAAATGCATCCAAATAAAGTTAAGTACCTGTTCTCGGGCAAAGCCTCCTGTGAAGCATCTGACAACGACAGAAGAAATCGGCTCTTTGACTATTGTTGAGAAACAATAAAAACAAAAGAAAAACAAAGACTGCACAACAAGAAGCTCATAGAAAGTGTAGAAAACAGCAAAATACAAAAGCAAATATTGATAATTTTATTGCAGATTTTGTGAGTACATTTTGGCAACCAAGGTGTCCAGAGGTTAAATAGAAAAGACTAATGCAATCAAATCAACTTTGTTACTAGTTTGTCACATATCCAAGACTCTAATCATCATTCAACTAATAACTTTGCATTTAAAGGGTTACAATTCAGAAAATAATTGAATGTTTTGAGCAAGTCGAAAGTTGTTTAACTTTAACTACACTGTAAAAAAAAAGATACACCATAACTACTCTATAAAATTGAGGCAACAGATTGCACGCAATATTATTAATTAAATCTAACTATGTTAAAAGTTGAGTTAATGTTACTCAAATCAGACCCTTAAGAATTACTTGTTTAAATTGAGTAGATTCAAATAAAGCACAAAAATAAATTAACCAAATTTAAACAAAAACATTAAGTAGATATCAATAAGAGAAATGTCTAAATTAGTAAATGGTACTGATATAAATAATTAAATTCAATATATAAATGATATATAATTGAGTAATACTAATCTTCATATTCAGTGCATTTTTTAATTTTCCTTAATAAAATTAATTAAAATATAAATATAATAATTTCTTGGCAATTACATACATGTTCGCGTTATGACCTACATTTTAGTGTGAGATTAGAATTAGTCGATCAGAAAATACAGAATAAATATTACTTAAGTAAGATACAATGACATTTAATGCTTGACGAAAGTAACACTTTTTATCAGACTTTATTAAAGGTACAGCATTTCAAGCAGCCTTTAACATACAGAAGATGATGCCAACAAAAGATGTGCATCCAACAAAAACACACTCTACAGTTTCATATCTCCTCAGGTGATTACCAAGGTGAAGAAAATATTATTTTTTAGAGGGATGTTGAGTTGAGCAAATTAAACATGTAAAACAGAAGATGACTCCTGGCCCTCTAGTTTCATCTTCTGGATGATATCTTGAAAGATGTGTGCGTAGGGCATTCAAAGTTTTAAAGGAGCATGGACAATCATGAACAAGACAAGGTATCGAATTTCCAATTTCAAATGTCCTGTGCTGTAGTCTGTAATGGGTCAGAAGATCACCCCTTGTCGTCGCTATGAATCCACAGATTTTACACCGCCATCTCATCTGGAGACACCTAGAAGATAATACAGAAAAATTTAAATTAGAGATGTGCCTTTGCTCTTATTTGAATATAAAAACATCACCCTCTCAATTACATGTGTACTATAGCTTGTATTGAAGGGCTCGTAAAAGTTATAATTTGATTTTCAGAATTCTTCTGGAAGTGTTCTCTTTGTCTCTTTAGTTCTATTCTAAACATGAATTCTGGATGAAATGTAGAAATTCTTGTCCTAATGTTCATAATATACCCAATGAGTTTGATGAAAAACGTTGCATCTCATTTTAAATTAGAATTAGGATAAGACTTCTTTAGTCTTAACCATCAATGTTGCATTTTACTCAAATGTATTTATATTTTTTCTGCTGCGTTACGCTGTAATAAATGATTCCTTAGTCATGTATATTTTACTTAATATATCTGATAAAATGTATTAAATAAAAATGCTTTCTTGATTTTGTGGCAATTGTTTAAGTAACTTTCATACAAAAATGTTTGAGATAGTATCTGCTTATTTTGGTTACATTAAATATAAGGAAGACGGATTTGTAAAAACAATTTTTACATTGAATAAAATCAATAGATATTTTTTATCACAACTAGCAAAGGCAGAGAGAGAAAGAACCCAGTTCAGCCTATGAAAAGTGTTTGCACTTTAAAACTAAACTTCCACGAGTGAATATATATTCTTAATGTAGTGGGTTAACCTCCTAGGATTACTTTATCCTGCATGTTTCATGTATGACAAAAGTATAGTTTTTAACAACATTCACAAAGTCACTTTGAATTACCTTATCAACGTATCTAAAAAATAAGTAAGTAGCTCTAATTATTAAGTAGTTAATGCATAGTTAAAAAAAGAAAAGTAAGACATCTTCTTTGCATAATCAATAATAGAATGAACACAGAGGGAAACTGTAAAAATGTAATGTAGCCTGCTAGTGACAGCTCGGTGTCAGCAAGCAGCGAGTGAGGAAATACTGTAAATTAGAGAGGATTAAATAAAGAGGAGCAATTTATGCTTTTCAGCACGTGAAAAAAAAGGAACGCGTGAGAGCTTGCACGAGTATCACAGACACAGTCACAGTCAATGTGTGATTTAGCAGCTCTGGGCTAACAGCTCTCGGTTGTGATAAATTTTGTGTTTTTTAATGGAGCGTGGTCGTCAGTTCACGAAACTCAAATCTGTCATGATCGGCTGTGCTGAAAAATTACGGTTCAAGACACTGTCGTTGCATTGCCAATTTCTCTCCTCGCATTTTTCAACACGTTATCGTACCTTTAGCTGCTGAATGAGAAAACTATGACCATGTTGTTTACATCCCTCCCCACGCGAGCGATTCCTCTTTCCTCTTCAGCAACTTAAAAGCAACAATAAAGCTTGTGGTTTTCTCAGTGTAACTACTCGTGATATCTTTCTGATATCGTTGCGTAATACCATCACACTATAGCCTAACATAACATGCATAATTTCTGCCTCTACTGCGTCTCTGTCTCTCTGTATTACTTTGCTTGCTAATTTCGTTTTGTAACGTAGCATACACCCACAAGTCATAAACATTACAGTATAAAATAACTCTCCTTACCTTTGTCAACCAAATTAAATTGATGAGTTAAATGGAGGGAAAGGGGCACCAGTCATCCGCACTTTCTTTATGTCTTGTGACCAGATGAGAGCCTGCTGAATTCAAAAGAAGAAAAAAGGCGCAAAATAACAGGAAGTGCTTTTCAATTAAAAACTGACTAATTCTATTGAGTTGGATTCACTCTTGATTTAGAATTACATAAACATAAAGATTATATTTAATGTAACCAAAATATGCAGATACTATCTCAAACATTTTTGTATGAAAGTTACTTAAACAATTGCCACAAAATCATGGACGCATTTATATTTAATACATTTTATCAGATATATTAAGTAAAATGTACATGACTACAGAATCATTTATTACAGCGTAACGCAGCAGAAAAATATAAATACATTTGAGGAGGGCACAAGGGTTATGTCTTTGAGAAGGTGTGTCGTTCATAAAAAACCCATTTTACGATATAGAAGTGTACGACGGAGGATGAGGGCCACGTTAAATTATTATTATTTTTTTAATTTCGAGATTAAACTCATAAATTTACGTTAATAAAATCGTAAATTTACGAGATTAAAGTTGTAAATTTACGAGAATAAAACAATAAATGTTTTTTTTAACGTGTTTAAGATTCAAACAAATATCTGAAAATTGACAGCAAGAAAACAAGGGCTGAAATATTGATAAAATAAAAACACATTTGGTACCACTTTTAGTTTACAAGTTTTATTTTAAGTCAGAGATGATGCTTTGTGGTGTATCCAGGAATTAAACGGTATTGGAATATATCTTTGCTGCCTCGTATCCGTTTATCAATGTTTTTCATTTTTGGCTGTAATCATTCTAATGTAACTGACTTTGTCAGGGAAGTGTACAGAGTTTGGAGTTCTTCATGCTTATCGCCGCCACAGTGGCGAGCAGTATCCTGCCTCCTGACGAGCTTCTTCAACAGCATATGGAGCTCAGCGTAAGTTCAGACAGGAAGACTGGTTATATTCTTTCACTCATTCATTCATCCTTTCACTTTAACCTAAACCACTCCCCCTACTACGTCCTCTGTCTCCCTTCTCTGGTGATCAGCTGTTATGGGCGTTTTCTTCAAGTGATCAATCCGATGCTAACCAGATATCTAGGATTTCTGCTAACTGCTTAATGCCCCTCAACCTGTACCAGCAACTGTACGTCCAACAGCATCACAGTTTTAATAAGAGTGGCAAGTGAAAACTGTAGGTGACGGTTCTATCAAGTCAAATCACTATGCTGTAGATAGGATCAGAAACCGATGATCAATCAAAGTACAGTTTCATTTAGGAGCTACGATTTAAATTCCAGCAGTTGTTGCAACAGTTACATAAAGTTTCAATGCTAAGCCGATCATCCTATTTTCTCAGGGATGTAGACATCCCTAGGTTTTGGGGGGGGAACTTCTCTTCCAGATAGTCAGGGCAGACTACGATCTAAGCATTTAATGCAAAGCAGATATTTGAAACATGACCAGATAAGTCTTCCATAAACTGTAATTCTGCCGTCAGTGAATTCCTTCACGGTTACCGTATGGCCTGCTTATTGTACCCCGGCATTCATTCCAGGTAAATAACACCCAGTGATGAACTCAGCTTCGGTCATGAGTCGGTATAAGACCAATTCATTTATATGCTTTTAAACATCATCCAACTTGATCATACATACGGGCAAGTGTCAAGGTTGAGACTTACAGTTTAATGCAGCTTGTACTACATCATTGCTTCATCTCCAATGTGGTTACATTAATGTGCACGATCATCGTGTATGGCTGTAAGATTTTGAAGCAATTGCTTTCACGCATGTCCCATGGTAAGTGCTTTGGAAAATAATTTTCTGTCCTATGCTGTCTTGATCAGGAAATCCTTGTCAGCGGGCACGCATCAGTTGATTTATCCACAAAGGTCAATCAGATGTCATGCTGGCCACATGCCGGGTCAAACGGCCCCCAGACAGGCCAAGACACATGACCACAACTTAAGTCATGACGGGCACTCGTCAGGTCACGGATCCTACAAGCCGAGGCATATGACATCATTCAGGGCATTCATTTAGTATAGGCGCTGCACAACGGCAGTGGGTCAAGGCATCACGTCCTCTTCTCTCAACAACTCGGGCGATGGTCTACCCTGCCTCAAGTCCTTTATTTTCCAGATATCAGTACGAGTTTGGGAAACCAAAGATCCCTTAAACCCTAACTATTGGTAAGAAATTCATATAACTGGTGGTGGTGAGTATTATGGTCATTCTAATAGGTGACTGGTCCCTTAAACCCTAACTGCAGATAGTGTCCATGTTTGATGACCAGTCCAGCCTGTCGTCCAACTGCAGCCCCAGGTACCCGTAGGTCTTGACCACCTCCACGTTGACCCCCCCGATGGAAACAGGTTGTAGATGTGGCTTGTTCCTTTGGAAGTCCACCACCATCTCCTTGGTCTTGGAGGTGTTCAGCTGCCGATGGTTCGACCTGCACCACGTCACAAAGTCCCCTACCAGGCTCCTGTACTCCTCCTCCTGTCCATCCCTGACACAACCAACCATCACAGTGTCATCCGAGTATTTCTGCATGTGGCAGAGCTCGGAGTTATACTGGAAGTCAGAGGTATACAGGGTGAACAAGACAGGAGAGAGCACGGTCCCCTGTGGTGCTCCGATGCTGCTGACCACAGTGTCAGATGTGCAGTGTATTAAGATTGCTGTACTGTCATATTCTGCAAAGCACTTTGTGCATCTATCTTGAAAAGTGCCCTACAATTAAAGTATTATTATTATATTATTATAGATATCTCAGGATTCATTTCTATTCCCGCTTAGAACAAAATGACTTTGAGTGTATCTGAGATTAAAGGGGGTGCAGCTACAGTGATCGGCAACAGCAAAGGAAAAGTAGTGTAGGTGTTATGAGTCCATCATGTGGTCCCAGCTGAACAGACAGGTCATGAGCACCTGTCATGACCATCCCATCATGGATGTAGTGAACACGATCTGAGTCACTGTTGTCATTTGTAAGTTTTGATTACTTATTGTTTTAAAAAAAAAACCTATCGTTATTTTTTTGCGTCCATTCAATTGAGGGTGCAGACGTTTAAAATGAGGGTGCAAAAGTTTGCATTGCACCCTTATTTTAAATGTATGAACCGGGCCTGCTCATATCGTATCATACCATGTCATGGCGTGGATTTTAAGGACATTTGGAGCGGTCTCTAATTATTTTCAATAAAACAGTAGGGAACACATGTTGTATTTAGCATCACTAAAAAGTCTCAAAGAAGAAACAAGTGAAACAATAAACTGGTCGGCCATTTTTGAACAATGAGAAAACATGCAAGTCATGTTTTTATGTCTCTTTACATTTTTATTTTCCACTTCCCCCCTCCTTCATCAAAGTATTAACACATGCACATTTAATCATTCTGTTTACTGAACACTTCTAAACACAACCACTAGAGGGCAGCTCGATCTCTTCAATAACATCAGCAGCTCTTTCTGTTTGCATGCAGTCTGATGTATGCAGAGTATGTTTGTGTTGTTGAGCATATGCACAGGCACAAAGTATTTACTCTGAACTCTTTGGCACTGATCATATCTTTACTGTTCATTATGAGTCCGGGATCTGACTTTAATTACACCCAGTGAATAATGTATCTCTTTAAAAACCAAGAAAACCACAAAGTAATCTTTAAAAGTTTGATTCAGCCCCCTGGAGAAATAGAAGTTCACGATGTGTTTGTGTGCTTCTTTTTTTTAATTCCTCCTTCTGTGTCCTCTCATACTCCGACATCAGACATATATGCATGTGATCCACTTGACAACCTTTGTGTATTCGTCTGCTGCTGCCAGACAGAGAGTGTGGGGGCATCCTGGTCATGGACATTAGTGTGTGTGTCTCCTGAAGATACTGAGACATCAGCGATCATCACAAAGCCTCGACCTGATCTCACGTTTAGCATAGAGACAAACTTCGGTCAGAGGAGTTCAACCTGCCTCTCAGCAGTGTGATGTAACTTTAAGGCGTTAAATGTAAATCCCTCTAATCATTTTTCTTTGTGCGTATTCGCTGTGAAGATTGTACTCAAAAATAAAATGATGGATAAGGAAAGAGATGTCAGTGCATGAAAAGCGGTTTGACAGATGAAATACGATCAGAACATGATGATGATTAGAAGCAGCTTGAAACTAAACTAATCTGTTACTGATGCTCTAAGTTGTCATGAAATGTAAAGCATATATTTTTAAAAAGTATTTTGAAGAGCAGAGAAAAAGAAACAGAAAGGTCCTCTGGAGTTGCCTCACATAAAGAAGGATAGGATAGGATAGGATAATACTTTATTGATCACCAGAGGGGAAATTCGGGCGTTACAGCAGCATAGACAAGAAAGCTCAAATACACATTAAACAGAATAGATAAGATAAATAAAAATAAAAATAAAAAATAAAAACAGGGGGTATATACAGTACAAAAATGAATGTTGAAGTTAACTGGGGGGAATTGAGAATTGAAACAGTATTTGAAGAGAATGACAAGATAAAGTGACGAGTGATGATTAAAGTGACTTGGTATGAGAAAGTGTCAAATTCAGAAAAAGAGACAAAACACAGAGTTTTCAGTCTTACATTTCTGTTCCAGCTGTGAAATGTGTCCTCTAAACCAAACACAGCCTCAGCCATAAAAACAGAACTTGTAATAACAAAGAACAATATTCAAATCACTCAAAAATGATGCAATTATTTCAACTGAAGATCAACTTTTGACCAAGACAGCAGCGTGTGCACAAAGCAAGGCCACCGTCCATATTTGATGAACCATAAAACTTCAAATAAAAGCCCATCCCAATTTAAGGTCTTGTTCCCGTTACTAGCCTTGTGTTGCTGCACATTTTGACAGATGAAGGCAGGTCTCGGTTAGAGATATGCAGGGTGGAGAGACACACAGTACACTTAAATATTCTTTCTGGCTGTACAAATTGTTAGAAAGTGGAATTGAAGGAAAAACCTACGACGTCATAAAATCAAAAAACGTTTAAAAAATGTGAAAATGTATAGATAGTTTACTATCGTAAAAAAAAGCTACATTTAGAGTTTTTTGTACTTAACTTCTTCCACTTTATACTTCTAATACATCCCTACACTTTCTTTTGGCGGGGGGGTTCTGGTAGTTCTTATTAAACTTCCAAGCTGATTAAAAACTGTCTGATTATTTGATGGGCTGAAAAGTTTTTTTAAATATTAGGTCAGAGAGTAATGTAGTTTAATTTCACTTCTCCTTTCATGTATTTATTGTTAATGCTGCTCCGCTGCCCCCCAGTGGCTCTATGAGGAAGTGACCAAACTATAGAAATACTGTATTTGTTAAGTTATTCAATGACAGAAAAATAGAACAGGTTCAAAAGTATTGTTTTATTACACAAAATGTTAAACACGGTAGAATTATGATTTAAAAATGCTTATAAAAATCAACATTGATATGAAATATCAACTTTAAATCTGCTAAAACTAGGCAAAAAACATTTTTATATATTATTGAATAAAACAAGAAGATGAGAAAACAAATATTTCTGTCTTGAAATTTTAAAGAAAATTGTAATTTCGCATAAATATTTATGTGTGCATTCAGCATTCAGCATTTTCTGACCAGCTTTGCAGGTTTCACTGTAACTTGTGTAACAGGGTTAATAACAGCATTGTGGCAAATGTTTGACAAGTGCTCGTCTGTGTGTTTTAAGATGTTGTTCCTCTTAAAATGAGGCGTGAGCAGTCTTGTTTAACGGAGCGGAGAGTCTGCATGTGGTCATTCAGCCCCGTTCTGCACCTTACGGCAGTTACAGATCATGAGAAGGTAAAACAAGTCACAACATTTAAATTATTCAGAATGAAATAAGAGCTCTGGTCCTCCACTTAAATAAAGATTATGTTTAAAAAAATACACATTTTTAATAAAAAGGCACATTAAGAGGCATGTTACATACAGTACAAGCTTCCTTTGTAGAAAAAAGACTTTTTAAGCCCTGATCAACTATTAACATATGTTTGAATTTGGATAAGTGATAATAACACACTGTCAGAGAGAAGTATAGCTTGTTGTTGTTTGCATCATTTTAAGTCATGTTTAAATCTTTAAAGGAGGCATGTGTGACATTTTAAATAAATAAAGCAGAAATCAAGTCTAACCTCTGAAAATGTGTCTCTGAGTCATGACTGTCTACAATGAGTGAGAAGCTCGAGTCCCGCCTGCTGTACTGTTGTCTGAGTCATGGACAGGACGGCCTTGTGTATAAAAGCTGTTTTAGTCCAGGACTAGAGAAAAGAAGAATAACAGACTCACTGATTATTTGGATGTCACGTAAGTCTTTAGATCTCGCTCATTCTGTGTCAATTTATGTGCAATATGAAGCTACAAGCTAACCACAGGGTGCTAACATTAGCATGCTAACACAACAATGCAGCACACAGGTGATTTCAGCTCCAGCAAAGGACAATTTTGTCCGCTGCTTGCGCTTAATGGTGTTTAATTATTGTGCGTTCTAATTCATAACTCCTTTGTGTGAACGTGAGTGGAGAGGAGTTGGAGGTGTGTCTCTGGAGGAGAGCGGAGGCTTCAGAATAGAGGAGGTGTGGCCAAACAGAACTTTGTTTTGGTTTCATGCTGGAGCTCAAGGGCGACATCTACTGGATCAAGAAGTCGCACATTCTTCCTTTCAGGGTTTAATTCTAAATTATTTTCAGCAAAGACTGTATTTTTTTTTATAAATCATATTTTTATTTATTTTTCAAAACACTCGTCCACCACTTATACAACATAAATCTACAAACTCATCACATAAGACAATGTACACTACAACATACAATAATAGACAATAGACAATAAGGTGGTTGTTCATTTACAGAAAATTCAATCATATAACCTACTTTCCAAGTATTGTCTTATAAAGTTCCAGGGTCCTTCATCTCCACGGTCAAACTCAGAGAGACAATAAATCCATGAATTCTTTTAACCAATTGTCAATGTTAAAGCAATTTGGTTTACTTACTTTCCAATTCATCATAATAATACGCTTCACTGACAGAAAGGCTAGTGTGATGATTCGTTGTGTGAGCGTTGACTGTATGTTTCTTACTCTAATGCCAAGAAGGCAGACTAGAGGACAGGGGGGTATTTTTACTTTCACAATAAAAGTCAATCTTGAGATAACCTCATTCCAAAAACAGTGCCACAAGTGGATCAGTGTTCCTGCCTCACCACAGCCATGCCAGCACATATGTGAGAGGGAATTATCTTTAATCTGGTTGGTGTGATGTAAGTCCTATGTAAAATTTTAATTTGAATAATTTTATATCTTACACATTTAGATGAGGCTGTTGTGTTTGGTCAGGGACATGCTCAAGTCTCTCTCCCATTGGTGTTTGATGGAGGAGAAGCTGTCCAAGGAGGCAGCAAAGACTGAATGAAAAGATGGGCAACACAACAGCTTCCCAAAAGTGAAGCCAAATTATTTGAAGGTCCCCCTACTGACTGCTGGCAGTGTGGGTCGAAAGCTCCGCCTCCTCCATGTGAACAGATGGGACAAACTATTAAACCAAAATACGTCAAACATGGTTTCTGTTTTTAAAGTTTGTTCTTATCGTGCTCATTTATGTCCAAGTGTTCACTTTTCTGAGAGGTTTAGTTTTATGTATTTTTTCATGATGATATGAAAAAGGGTATCGCGCCATATTGACAAATGAGGCTCCTGCAGCACTGAGTGCAACGGATCATCAGAGTAGAGGAGTAACAGTGTGAGGAAATGTAACAAAAACTAACACCAGAGACCTTGAACTTCCCATAACCCTGAGTGTCTGTTTCAAACTGACACTAGAATCTGTTCTGCTGTGGGACTGAACCCACCTGCAGGACTTTACCCCCGATCCCCACATACTCCGTGCACGCCATTGTTTTGCCCTGCCCCACTGGATCTGTTTCTGGAGCGTGAGCGCAGCGGAGAGCGGCCATGAGGAGTACACAGGAGAACTAAAAGATCACGCGAGACAATGCAAACAACAAATTGATTTGTCTTTTGACGTAATGTTGATAAAGTGATGAAAAATACGATCGTGAGTCCGTCAATTGTGTTTTATTTTGAAATTGATCCTATGCGTTTCCTTGTCCGACTTCCTGTCCGGGTTGTCATATTCTGTCCAGCTTAACGCGGGCCTGCAGCGTACTCCATCAAAAATAGACTCTAGACGCGTATTTGAAGCGGAGCAGAGCACAGTGGCTCTGGTTGCACGCTTTGGAGACGGACCGCGGCGCTCTCTGTGGAAACAACGATTGACTGGAGTCGCAGCGAACTACGAAGTGCTGGGCGCCGACGGAACACGACGCGCACGGCGTAAGTGGAAATTGGGGGTTAGCGTTTTATCAGAAAGTTAAATGTGGGTTCTGGTTAGCACGACTGGTCTTCAACCTTCCTAAAAGAGCACGTCACTCCGCTGTTCATCTCCTTACACCGGCTCCCAGTTACTGCTCGCATCAAATTTAAAACTCTGCTGCTCGCTTACAAAACAGACACAGAAACGTCTCCTCCTTACTTTAACTCTCTGATCCAGGTCTACACTCCCCCCCCCCCCCCTCTACGCTCTGCCAATGACAGGCGTCTGATCCAACCTTCACAACAGGGTCCTAAGTCTCTGACTAGACTCTTCTCCTCTGTCGCCCCCCGGTGGTGGAATGAACTTCCAAACTCCATGTGATCTGCAGAGTCCCTCTGCACCTTTAAGAAAAAGCTAAAGACCCAGCTCTTTCATGAATACCTACTAACTTAATGATGATGGTCTCCATATTATTGATGATGATGATGGTAATGACGATGGTTTTTGTTTGATAACGACGACTTATAAGATGGTTTCTATACTGATTAGAGCTCTCAAGAACTGCCCTCAATGTTGTGCTTTGCTTCTGGTCACTTCCTGTCAGCACCTGTGTGTCCAATCGGACTCAAAGCTGATCGTTTGCTCTTACTGACATTGTTCCCTTTTTTCTAGATCCTTGCTTGTGTTGTTCTTACTCTCTGATGTACGTCACTTTGGATAAAAGAGTCTGCTAAGTGAATTATAGAGTCACTTACTTTGCATTTCAGAAACTGATATGGACGCCATTGATGTTTGCCTGGACGGACAGTTTCTGGTGGACTGAAAAAAATGGAACCCTTCATTTGATCTACTATGTCTCTGTGATGGCAAGAGCCACAAAGGGGTAATATCACTCAGGTTATTAGTTGTTCACCAGCACATGTTTATTTAGCAGTCAACAATACAAACAGCTTACAAACTTAGTTTGATTTATTATGAGCTTATTTCTTCATTTAGTCTTTCATTGTTTAGATCAGGGATGTCAAACATACGGCCCGCGTGCCGTATCCGGCCCGACAGCAGGTTTCATACGGCCCGCGAGACGTTTTGGGAAGAAGGGGGAAATGTATAAAAACATATTTTGAGATTTTTTATAAATTAAATATTTGTAATACTTATTTCCCCCTCATTATATTATGTATAATGAGCAACGTAAAGGTTGATATCATGACACAAAAATTACTTAATTGGGGCACTTTGAACTATCTTCTCAGCAGGGAGAAGGCCTATCATAAAAAAGACGAGTGGCCGAGCGCACGAGCTGCTCCTGCATTACCCTAATCAGCAAACAGGCTGAACACCTGAGAGAGGTGACACAGAATGCAGGTTTTCAAGAGAGATCGAAGGGGAGATATTTATTTAGTTTTATTTGCTCACAAGTTGCCAGAATTGTATCAGAGCCACGGGACTTAAGGACAGGCACACCGCTGCACTGCGCGCTCATCCTGACGGTCTTCAGCTCTGTTCACACTTCTTACCAGTTTCTCCTGTCTTGACTGATGGAAAACAAAAGTTTTGGCTGATAATCACAAAGCTTCCTATGGAGTGAGCCACAAAGAGCGGCTCGTGCAAATAAAAAACAATCCTCTCTGTCCTGTGTAACGGCCCAGACCGTCTCCTCACATCCAGACTAAGTGTAGGTTGTGGACACCGGCGTTGAGCCTGATGATAGACTTATTTTACCTCTGGTTATTGTAAAAACAGTAAATTAAAATGAATATTAACTGATTTTAATTACAGATGGTTCATTTTTAGGTCACTCAGAGGTGAACGTGTTGTGTTGATCACCTAAAAGTTTCAGTGCGACATCACTTCTAAATGCAGTAGACTGCTGTTGCGCCTTTATCACCAGCTTTCATCAGACTGTAAAAATATAACTATTACTGAACATTTCATTATATTTTTGTAATTCAACTTTTTATTTTAATTTAACATTCAACAAACAAAACAGACAGCATTGTTGTTGTACAATAGTATGCCCAAAGTCCCATAACAACTGAGTACATAATTGGAACCAAAATAACAATTCAGTAACCACAGTATACACAGTACCACATCTTTATCATTACAATGCACCAATGGTACTACATGTATAAGCAAAAAAGTGGCCCCATAACCTCTGGAAGTTCTCACCTTCATTATAGATTACTGACATAAATTCCATCCATTGCTTAAATTTGGTCAATTCAGTTTGATCCCCTAACAGGCAAATCCTTGGTGATTTAGGTATTGTCATACCGAACCCCGAACATTTCATTCTTATCCAAAAACGATATCACGCACAGGCTGTCCGATCATACAGAGGTCCGCTGGTTTAACCGTGGAGCAGCGCTAAAATTCTTCCTTGAATTACGCACGGAGATGAAACAGATTCATGACGCATAAAACGTCAGTGACAGAGTTAGATTACGATAGTGCGGACAAGTAGAAGAACGGACTGCCAGGCTCATATCAGAAGTCGTTTAACTGAGTTTACTTAGTTGAAGAACGAGCACTCCACACGGAGCTGATCAGACTGCAGTGATCAACGCTGAAGGATCAATTCAAGTCTGTTGGTTTGGAAACATGTTATCATTTTATAATGCCTAATACTAAAATACCTGAAGGTGACTTTGGTCTTTGCATTGTAGCGGTTTTGACAAGGTTTTAATTTTGGGGTGCCAGTCAGAGTCAAGTCTGACAATTAAAAATTAAATGCAAACAAGAAAATAGTCAACCTGCACAAAACAGGAGCCAAGCAAGAGCGACAAACAATCAAGCAAAACAACAATGGGATTTCAAATATATATATTATCACAGGCATCAACCACACTGCAACAAAATGAATGTGAACACTGTGTGTGCGTGTTTCACAGTCTGTGTTTGTAACTCAAAGTTCAGTCCCTTCCGGCAAAAGTCTGCTCCGGTAACCCACAACCCACAGTTCAGTTCAATGTTCAAACTACAAAACAAAAACTCCGCTCCGGGTTTTACCGCGGGCCTCGAAAACAAATAAGGAAACAAAGTGAAAAGAAAACCAGCGTCTCTCTTCGCGGAGCAACAATCAAAAGACAAAGAAACAAAAGACACAGCAGGTACTCACGGTACCCAAGTTTTTAAGTCACTCAGTAGTCAAGAGTCAGAGTTGGGCTTTTCTCCTCTGGCATCTCCTGACTCCAGGGAACAGCTGATCCACCAGGAACAGGGAAATAAACAAATCCAACAGGTAGCCGGGCCTGACAGCAACGGACCTCCAGCGACCAAGATTTTAACAAACGGCCATACACGAACTTTCAAACACGCTCTATGCCGAGGTAACCTTCTCCTTCACTGACTTTTTTCCAATGACTGTCCGCCTCGATCACCGGTGACTTGCACCTCTACAAATGCCTTTCCTGGAGGACGGATTCAGTTTGGACGGTTTTTCATTGGAGTGTGAGATGAATGTGGGTGGATGACGGAGGAAGCAATGAATGGAGGTGTGTACAAAGGAGTTCTGACTCTGCAGGCGCTACAGCATCAAAGACACTCTGTTTGTTTGTGACAACTTATTCATGTGAGCAGGTTTTATCTGTGATGAACCTTAACGAGTGACAACTGTGCTGTGGCTCTCTCTCTCTCTCTCTCTCTCTCTCTCTCTCTCTCTCTCTCCCCTGGCTCTCCCCCCCTCCCCTCTCTCTCTCTCTCTCTCTCTCTCTCTCTCTCTCTCTCTCCCCCCTCCCCTCTCTCTCTCTCTCTCTCTCTCTCTCTCCCCCCTCCCCTCTCTCTCTCTCTCTCCCCCCCCCCCTCCCCTCCCCCCTCCCCTCTCTCTCTCTCTCTCTCTCCCCCCTCCCCTCCCCTCCCCTCTCTCTCTCTCTCCCCCCTCCCCTCTCTCTCTCCCCCCCTCCCCTCCCCTCTCTCTCTCCCCCCTCCCCTCTCTCTCTCTCTCTCTCTCTCCCCCCTCTCTCTCTCTCTCTCTCTCTCTCTCTCATAACCTGTGTCAAAGTTTCTATGACCTTGAACAGCAATATTAAGAAATAATATAATAATCTCAAACAAAACATAAGTATTGATGTTTTCTTCTGTAATGTGGAACATTTAAATAGAGGTGGCTGGGTTACTGTCCGAGGGAAGCATAGTCGAGAATCGAAGCACACGGTTCCCCACCAACCACTTCACGTTTCAAACTAATTTTCCCCACTCAGCGACACACCGGCTGAGAATAAAACTCTGATTATTGGAGACTCCATAGTCCGAAACGTGAAGCTAGTGAAGTCAGCGGGCATAGTTAGGTGTATACCCGGGGCCAGAGCGGGCGACAACCGGAACTTTTCCTGTGTTAAATCAGCAGATTCTTCATCTAATCTTACTTTCAAACTCTTAACCATGAGTTTGTTAAGGTGCTGTCCAACCCGACTACTACACTGAGCATGCGCCTGTTCCGTGCGGTTCCCTCTGCCCTTCTGCTGTCTTTTCTTCTGTGTTTCTTTGTTTTTGCCCCTCCCCTCGGCCTCTGATTGGACGAGGCGGCTCTGTTCTTGCTCCGCATTGAGCAGACAAACTGTCCATCAAATAAACAAAGCTTCACAGGAGCAGATAATCTGTCATTAGTCTCCCCAAGGCAGAAAGTTAACTCATTCTATAAACATAAAACCAAGAGTATTGAAAAAAACACAACAATCAATAAAACCAAATCACAAATATCACATATTTATTTATTTTATTCAAACACAGCATGAATAAAACCCAAATTATAAAAACCTGCGTAAAAGAATGTGCAGTTTATGAATCATAAAAGCAACACTTCTGCCTTGTGACACATGCAGTCAGTATTTCAGCAATCCTAGTAACCTCTCTCTGCTGCAGACGGCCTCTTCTCAGTATCCAATCACTTTCTTGTACTTGAGGGCATCTTACTCCAGCATACGTTGAAACTACTTTCTTCTCTGGTGCCGTAGGTGAGGCTATGAACGAAGCTGGGCTCACTGTAGCAGAGGTGTGTGGTGGGCAGCTGGTGACTTATCATCAATGTCGCTCATGAATGATTCTTCTCTTGAATCTTCAATGTGGTAACTAAGTGAGGAGGAATCCTCCTCTACTCTCATCAGTAACAGTGAGCCGTAATAACTGTTGTAGCCACTTTGATGTGTGTTATTGTGTGGCTGGGTGGTAAGTTATGGAAATGTTGTCTGCTGCTACGTCACCTGCGCACCTGGGCACATGTGGTAATTAGTACAGCCACAGGTAGGGAGAAAAGGGAGACACAGGTGAAGGGGGATAGGGAATTAGTGAAAGCCACACTGTTTTTCAACCGTGGGAGTGTGAAGATGTCTGGATCCCAGTCTTTGTTTATGTTTGCGAGCTCGTTTTGTCTATACACCCGTCTTTTTGTTGGTGTTCTTTAAGATCGTTGAAATAAAACTTTCAAATATAATCAACGGTGGATTTTCCCTTTTCCGTCCAGCAACACCTGAAAACCAAGTGAAAGTTCCTACCTATAAAGAGTATCACCTTAACCCAAAGGTGACACCTGCTGGAACAATTTGTGTCTTACTCTTCATTCTCCTAAACATGGCTCCTACACAGACTATAATCTGGAAGTCATATCCATAATCGATGCATCCCTAGTTTTAACATATTCTTCTGCAGCAGTAGTATTAACATGCAGCCACAGGTGGAGGGGAGAGAAGTGTGTGATCACCAGGAAGTCAGTCAAAAGCTTCATGGTGGTTTTGGGGGATACTGCAGTGTTTGCATATCAAGGGGCTGAAAGGATGGTGTGTTCATGGATCACAGGACAGATTGGAGGGTCCAGTCCAAATACAGGACTGCTTATTTTTGTCCCACTCAAGCTCCATGGAGGACAAGTTTAACTGTGAAGACTCTGATGAAGTTTTATATGAAGATGTAATAACTGTTTATTGATCATTCTTCTCAGAGTGCAGCTCTCCCAGCAGGGGGCGCTCTGCTATGGATCAGTGTGAGGACACAGAGGAGGGAGTCCCTCCCTCTAAAACCTCTCTGTGTGAGGAACATGAAGCTCTGAGGTGAGGATCTCTAACTGTCCATGAGTCTTCTCCATGTCACAGCTCAACACTCACATCTCTCCACCTTCATCAACATCATCATCATCATCATCATCATCATCATCATCATCATCATCACTGTCTCATCTGCTGCTCACAGTAACTGATAATGTTGTTTGTTTGTATCAGGATGCAGGAACAGAGACCAGACTCTCCTGGACCCAGCTGTGTGTCCATGAAGAGTGACCGGTCTATAGATCGCGTTATTAACTTTAAAGATGGACGTCCTGCTGATGGAAGGTGAGATCTGAAATTGACAAAGAGCTCTGTTCTGCTTTTCTGTAGGCTCACTCTTTCATCCTCAGCCATTTACATCACTCTCAGTCTTCAGTCCATGTTCACCTCTCCCAGGACTCGTACTTTTCTCCTGTTTCTCCTACTTCTCCACCAGAGGTCCTCAGAATTCACCTCCTTCTCTTCTAGGTTTCAATAGCCCAGACCTTCCCTTCTACTCTACTCACCTGTCTTCATTTTCCTCATCACCTTTATTTTGTTTTCTTACCACTTCATGATCATTGTGTGCTTTGGTTCTATCTTGTGTTTTTGTTCTTGAACCCTGACCTGCCTGAAGGCTGTAAAATGTGGAAAAGAATCATTTTATTGCAGCTGTGAGTCCATTTTTTCTGCATTTGGGTCCTTCCCTGCGCCCTATTTCCCTGACCCTGTCAGAACTTAACCTGCCTGACACAGAACCAGCTGACAGTGTGATGGACTTTATGACTTTAAGGTAAACACAGCCCTACTAGAAAGAAGCTAAATATTCTTAGACAAAGTCAAAATAATAGGCCAAACCTTAAAAAGAGACAAATCTGAGGAAAGATTTATTTTTGGGCTTTTTGTTCCGTTATTTAGAGACGGGACAGTAGATAGAGTCGGAAATCAAGGAGAGAGAGAATGGGGAATGGCATGCAGGAAAGGAGCCACAGGTCGGATTTGAACCTGAGCCCCCCGCTTGGAGGGCTACAGTCTCCCTGCATGGGACACTCACACTAACCACTAGGCTACCAGCACCCCAATTAAAGCATTTTTATTGAATGAACATTTTTGTTTTTCCCTCAGGTAGAATGAAAGTCCTCTCCTTCCTCACTCCCAATGATGACCAAAACAAACAGACATACTGTCCACAATATCAGATTTCATTCACTGAGAGTCTGCTTCTGCACGTCCATTTTAAAGACTTAAAAGTAACTATACATTTTATAGTCAGGGCTGGCGCTGCTGTAGACCAGCTCCTAGTTATGCTGCTATAGGCTTAGACTACTGGGGGAGCTGGCACCTTGAGCTCCTATATCTCCCTCCCTCCCTCTCCCTCTCTCTCTCTCTCTCTCTCTCTCTCTCTCTCTCGCTCTCTCTCTGTTAGATCATATTACTGCATGTTACGATCTGTAAATCTCAGTTACTAACCACAGCATCTTTCTGAGCTGTGTTTATGTTTAAGTCACCTTCTGTTCACTTTACTTTCATCAGTCTAAAGAATTTGAGGACAGACACAGTGTTGGCTGTATTCTGAGTGAGATACTGTTCTAATAGAAACAAAGAGAACTGTGGAGAACTTCACCTCTGCCTCCTGATTACTGATTATCCATCTGCCAGTTTAAACTGGAACAACCTGATTAAAGATCCAGGGTGTGGTTAAAACGATGAGTAGGTTCGTTTACACCCTGGGTGAAACCAATAGAGTCTAATAATGACATGAAAGCTGTGCTAAGGCTATCATTATCAACATCCACATGGATATTGAAGTCACCTACAACAATTATTCTATCACTGCTAAGGAATACATTTGATAAGAATTCTGCAAATTCAGATAGAAATTCAGAATATGGGCCAGGAGGGCGGCAAACTACAACAACTAGAACTGGCTGAAAGGTTCTTGAGACTGGATGTGAAAGACTAAGAACAAGGCTTTGAAAAGAAGAAAAATTCAGCCTTGGTCGAGGGTTAACTAGAAGACTAGAATTATTATTATTATTTTTTTAAAAGATCCTGAGAGCACTGAGCTGTTATTGGTTGTGGGGTGTAACAGAGAATCTATTGTCCTGAAAAGATGTCTGGGGCTGTTTATCAGGTTTGAGAAATATTCTTGCCTTGATTTTCGGATGGCTTTGTTGTAGTCTTTTATTGCTTCTACAAGTATATTTGTTATCAATTTCTATTTCTGTTTTGCAGTCTGCAGTCTCTCAAGTGCATTGGTCGCATTGTTTTTCCATGGAACGACCTTTTTTGTTTTTACTGTCTTGGTTGTGATTGGAGAGCAGGCATCAAGCACTGTCCTCAGTTTATAATTAAAATCGGTAACAAGTTGTTCACAGGATGATGGTAAGGTGGTATTTCTGTAAGATGTTATGTAAGAGTTGTGGCTATTTCAGGGGTAATGTGCCGTTTGTTAACTGTACGTTCTATTGCACCTGGAGGAGAGTGATAAAAACTGTTAAAAAAATATGTCGGCCCGCACCGGCTACAGGTGGCTGGCTAACTACTGCTGCATACGATGACTCTGACTCAGCTGTGCAGAGCCATCTCTCTAACTCAGACACCCTCGCCTCCAAAGCTAAAAATAAACTACATTTCTTAGATTATCACTAAAGGAGGACGAGGAGTAACTTAACATATGACACGTAGAGCAGGAGAGAGCAGGAGAGGGAAAGACAAAAAACAAAGCCATTGTAAATAAAGCTAACTGCTAAACTAAGCTAAGAGTAGGTAGCTAAAATAAACAAAACTTTTAAGCAGGTTTGTCACTAGAGAGAAAGAATGCTTTTCGATTACTTCTGTTTGTCTGAACGTACAGTGTGTTGGAAACAACGGTCGTAAGAAACTAGGCAAAATTAACAATTAAGCATTTAGCTTTTAGCTTTTAGCTCTAACGATCAGCGCTGAACAACACAATACAGCGGAGAACAGGAAATTATGCAATACACTCACCTGTAGTACGTAGCACGTAGCAGCCCCTGATGGAAGGTGAGAATTAAAAATTAAGTTTATGTTCTGTCTCTGTTGTTTTAAGACTCATATCTTAGCTCAGAGTTTCATTATATATATCTCGTTGTTTTCTTGTGTAATATGTCCTGTCACAGAGTTCAACAGGAGAGCTCCAACGTTCACAGAGATCAATCAGACCAGCAGAATCCAACAGACCTGGACTCCATCTTTATGGTGTGTTCAACACACTGTTAATTAATACACTACCATTACAATAATTTAATGCTAAGTTATTGTTCTGTTTAGACCAGCTGACCTTCAGACTGACAGATGAACCACATGTTGAGTTCTACCAGTTTATATTAAATATCCAGTGTCTCCTTCTGTTCCAGCTGCTGGAGGAGAACATCATCACCTTTGTGAAGAACGAGCTGAAGAGAGTCCAGAGGGTTCTGAGTCCAGATTACCCAGAATGCTTAGAGAGTCAGAGTGAGGATGAAGAGCAGGGGAGAAGCTGTAAAGAGGCATTTTTGAAGATCACTCTTCACTTCCTGAGGATAATGAAGCAGGAGGAGCTGGCTGACTGTCTGCAGAGCAGTAAGAACATTTTAACAGATTTAGTATTTTAGAAAAAGGACAAAGAGGTTTAAAGTTCCAAACTCAGATAGTCATGTCATCTATATCAGGATCTGTTCATTGATTTCAGTTCTATCTTTATTCAGGAACGTTTGGTGCAGTGTGCCAACAAAAACTCAAATCTAACCTGAAGGAGAAGTTCCAGTGTGTGTTTGAGGGGATTGCTAAAGCAGGAAACCCAACCCTTCTGAACCAGATCTACACAGAGCTCTACATCACAGAGGGAGGGACTGGAGAGGTCAATGATGAACATGAGGTCAGACAGATTGAAACAGCATCCAGGAAACCACACAGACCAGAAACAACCATCAGACAAGAAGACATCTTTAAAGTCTCACCTGGAAGAGATGAACCAATCAGAAGAGTGATGACAAAGGGAGTGGCTGGCATCGGGAAAACAGTCTTAACACAGAAGTTCACTCTGGACTGGGCTGAAGACAAAGACAACCAGGACATACACTTCACATTTCCATTCACTTTCAGAGAGCTGAATGTGCTGAAAGAGAAAAAGTTCAGCTTGGTGGAACTTGTTCATCACTTCTTTCCTGAAACCAAAGAAGCAGGAATCTGCATGTTTGAAGAGTTCCATTTTGTGTTCATCTTTGACGGTCTGGATGAGTGTCGACTTCCTCTGGACTTTAAAAACAACGAGACCCTGACTGATGTCACAGAGTCCACCTCAGTGGATGTGCTGCTGACTAACCTCATCAGGGGGAAACTGCTTCCCTCTGCTCACCTCTGGATAACTACAAGACCTGCAGCAGCCAATCAGATCCCTCCTGAGTGTGTTGACATGGTGACAGAGGTCAGAGGGTTCACTGACCCACAGAAGGAGGAGTACTTCAGGAAGAGGTTCAGAAATGAGGAGCAAGCCGACAGAATCATCCCCCACATCAAGACATCCAGAAGCCTCCACATCATGTGCCACATCCCAGTCTTCTGCTGGATCACTGCTACAGTTCTGGAGGATGTGCTGAAGACCAGAGAGGGAGGAGAGCTGCCCAAGACCCTGACTGAGATGTACATCCACTTCCTGGTGATTCAGTCCAAACTGAAGAACATCAAGTATGATGGAGGAGCTGAGACAGATCCACACTGGAGTCCAGAGAGCAGGAAGATGATTGAGTCTCTGGGAAAACTGGCTTTTGAGCAGCTGCAGAAAGGAAACCTGATCTTCTATGACTCAGACCTGACAGAGTGTGGCATCGATATCAGAGCAGCCTCAGTGTACTCAGGAGTGTTCACACAGATCTTTAAAGAGGAGAGAGGACTGTACCAGGACAAGGTGTTCTGCTTCATCCATCTGAGTGTTCAGGAGTTTCTGGCTGCTCTTCATGTCCATCTGACCTTCATCAACTCTGGAGTCAATCTGATGTCAAAAGAACAAACAACATCCAGGTGGTCTAAAGGATTCAGAGAAAAACCTAACCCAACACATTTATATCAGAGTGCTGTGGACCAGGCCTTACAGAGTCCTAATGGACACCTGGACTTGTTCCTTCGCTTCCTCCTCGGTCTTTCTCTAGAGACCAATCAGAATCTCATACAAGGTCTGTTAACACACACAGGAAGTGGCTCACAGACCAATCAGAAAACAGTCAAGTACATCAAGGAGAAGATCAGTGAGGATCTGTCTGCAGAGAAAAGCATCAATCTGTTCCACTGTCTGAATGAACTGAATGATCGTTCTCTAGTGGAGGAGATCCAACTGTCCCTGAGATCAGGACGTCTCTCCACAGATAAACTGTCTCCTGCTCAGTGGTCAGCTCTGGTCTTCATCTTACTGTCATCAGAAAAAGATCTGGACGTGTTTGACCTGAAAAAATACTCTGCTTCAGAGGAGGCTCTTCTGAGGCTGCTGCCTGTGATCAAAGCTTCAAACAAAGCTCTGTACGTGCTCACATAACTATCCAGGTTAACTGTAGTTATCTTCATTCAGAAATAACAACTATAGTTTGTAATTGCTTTCATTTGTGTTCTTCTGAATCCTCTTCAGGCTGAGTGGCTGTAACCTCTCAGAGAGAAGCTGTGAAGCTCTGTCCTCAGTCCTCAGCTCCCAATCCTCTAGTCTGAGAGAGCTGGACCTGAGCAACAACAACCTGCAGGATTCAGAAGTGAAGCTGCTGTGTAGTGGTTTAAAGACTCTACACTGTTCACTGGAAACGCTCAGGTAAGGACTTATTCATGTGAAAGTTTACCCAATAAGCTTAAATGTACTTAGTTTATTTGATATTTTGATTAACTTACCAAACATATCCTCTTCAGGCTGAGTGGTTGTAACCTCTCAGAGAGAAGCTGTGAAGCTCTGTCCTCAGTCCTCAGCTCCCAGTCCTCTAGTCTGAGAGAGCTGGACCTGAGCAACAACAACCTGCATGATTCAGGAGTGAAGCTGCTGTCTACTGGACTAAAGAGTCCACTCTGTAGACTGGACACTCTCAGGTTAGTGTGCTGCTGATCCACATTATTCATCTAAGATCACGTTTTCTTGATGAATCATTTATTAAATGGGTCTTGGTGGTGGTTTAAAGTTTTCCTGTATGTTTCCACATTAAAGCTGTAAAGCTCTGAGCTCGTTCTATAGCTCTCAGTCTTTTAGTCTGAGGAAGCTGGACTGGAATAAAGAAAGTTAAATATGAAGTTCTTTCCCCACCAACAAACAAACCATGGATAATGTTTGGAACATAAAGAACTAAAGAATCTTTATTTCAGATGAAACAGTTCAGAACTGTTTCTACATCACTGCTGATGTCAAAGCAGTCTGTGTGTTTATCTCACGCTCTGTCTTACCTTCACTATTTGTCACCAGAGTAAATATTGATTAGTATGAGATTATGAAGTCTATTCTGTTCAGCTGCATGGTTATGACGGGATGTTACTGGTAAAACAGAGAAGAATGGACCAATGGATGTTAAGCATGTTGTGTGTGTGTGTGTGCGTGTGTGTGGGTGTGTGTGTTGGTTTTTATGTGTGTGTGTGTGTGTGTGCGTGCGCGCGTGTGTGTGTGTGTGTGTGTGTGTGTAGTCTGTCAAACTGTCTGATCACAGAAGAAGGTTGTGCGTCTCTGGCCTCAGCTCTAAGCTCCTCCCCCCTGAGACATCTGGACCTGAGCTACAATCATCCAGGAGAACGAGGAGAGAAGCTGCTGTCTGCTGGACTGGAGGATCCACACTGCAGACTGGAGACACTGAGGTACAGACAGACACACAGAAGCTGTCTCACTGTTTCTGAATGATGAACTCTGCTTCTTGTCTGATGCCAGCCGGGCGCCAGCCGGGCGCCAGCCGGGCGCCAGGAAAACCGCAGGAATGAGAGCCAAACCAGGATAAGGAAAGGACCAATTTTGTGGCAGACGGGGGACCCGTCTGGACACAATCTGAGCAGGAGAGCAGCAGCCGGCAGTCTGGTTGTCAGGCAGGCCTCTTCACCGCCAGCAGCCGAGCCAGAGTAGGGGGGAAGCGGCAGCCAGCGGTAGCCAACAGGTGGCGCAGGGCGACGGGCCCAAGTCAGGTAGGGAGCCGACGTGGCCGACGAAGAAGGACGGTCCACCAATAAGGCAGGCGAGGGTCCAGTGATCACAGACTGGTGAGGATATCCTGATAGCTGTGCGAGAAGCTAACAGCTGATCGGCGGCTAGCGCTAACAGCTGATCGTCATAGATGGTGAGTAGCTGTCAGTTTACACAAACTGAAAGCAGCAGCAAAGTCGATCTGTTTGCAGACTGTTAGTAGAGGATAAGTAGGAGGGAGATAGCACAAAAGAAACACGATTTTTGTCACGGATCGTGAAGCGGCGACATACACGCCAGCGTCCTCGCTCAACCGGAACTTTTATAACATCCCAATCATCCTTTTATGGGCAATCAACACACTGAGCAATTACAACATGTGTGCTATATGAAGACCATTTCCTAGAAGTTTCCTGGACAGACAACTGGTCTCTTAACAGGAAAGAGTGTGTGTGTATATGTGTGTGTGTGTGTGTGTGTGTGTATGTGTGTGTGTGTGTCTTGTGTATCAGAACATGATCTTATGACTTGGCTAAATTCAGAGGTTAGATAACTATTGGTTTGTGCCTGCTGCTGTCCAGATTGTGTTTCTGTTATGATTAAACCTTTCAAACTACAACAGGATGAGGGCTGGAAGTAACACAAAGTGATGTTAAAAGTGAGGGTGATGGAAACTCATGAGAGTTTAAATATGAAATAAAAAATGTAAACTGAAATAAAAGTGATAATCCAGTGAATAGAAAATCAACATTCATCACATCCAACAGAAATGTATATTTTACAACATGCAGTTTTTGTGACATTTCACATTTTGATGTTGGCTGCTGGCCGGCTGCTCGTAGTCGAGCTCGTGGAGCTCATCAACTTTAAAAACAGCAGAAATCATTTTTGATTTGACGTTCATTTTCATAAACATGTAAATATGCAGAGTCTCCAACATCAAGTTCTCTCCTCAAAAACATCCAGACGTGAATTCAGTGATGAAATAGAAACAGAATATCTTTAGAGACATAAGCTAGCTCTCCTCCTCGTCTTCTGGCTGTGCAGACAGTAAGGCACACAGCAAAGTCCACGATCACCATAGTACAGGCCAGCAGGAACATCCAACAACAATACACAAGTCAGCTGCAGGCCACCAGGTGGCCAGGTGAGGTCGGGACGGCGTGGCCTACACCTTAGACAAGCAGAGAAAAACTCACAAGGACTGAGTTGTCATCTGTCTCTTTAGATTTCGATCTGTTCATCCAGTCCAGTTAAATTTCAATTAAAACAAAAACATGTATGTTGTAGAGCCTAGATTGATGGAAAAGAAATGGTCTCCATGACTTCAGAAACACAGTTTAAAACTAGTTAGACAGGACAAAGGGACGTGGCACACTCCTGCTGCCATCACATTGTGTGTGACAGTGAAAGTGGAAATGAGGCTCCTGTTTGTGCTGAATGTGACCTCTGAGGACAGAACAGTTGGAGACAGCAGATGGTTCATAGATTCTTTGTGCTGCACTTTGATTAGTCAGACTTTATTCACTGCATGTGTTTGTTGATTTGGATCTCCATTCTTCCTGGCTGCCATGGTAACTCCATTTGAACTTGATTAGAAGTGGATTATTACATTTCAGTGCTGTCAAACATCATTCAGTGCTGAATATGAACTGTAAGTTTGATTGACTCTCAGTAAGTAGGGGTGTAACGGTACACAAATATTTCAGTTCGGTACAGTTCTCAGTTTTGAAGCTTCGGTTTGGTACATTTTCACTACAGTAAAGGGACCTGATGCAATGCTTTTTTCTTTATTAGGAACCCTTTTACACATTGGACTAAGTGCAGCATCGACAGTTCAGACTTGTACACCTGCTCAGGTTACTTTTTCATAACATTTTAAATTAAACATTGTAAAAAACAAAAACATAAACTTATGCTGCTTCCTTCAACCAAAAGAGTCTCCAATAAATAAAAGATATGAATGAAATAAAGTATTTTAAATCGAAATGAAGTCATTAATATAGCCTATATATACAAATATTTATTTTAAATTACACTTCCACCTTTTAGCTTATGAAGGCAACACTTTTTTGAATGCTCTTTGAGCACATAATAAACCTAATCACATCTGGGACAGTGTAGTTTCAGAACTATTAATATTTCCCTCTGTCGATATAAGAACTTCAATGGCATTTTTTATGGCTTTGGCCCGTTTAGAATTACTAGCAAAAGGCTGTCTGTTTTTTCCTAGTTGCATTAATGTTTACGTTCGCGTGGTGCCTTTTCAAGTGCTTTAATAAGTTGGACGTGTTGCCTGTGACGTACCCGATGTCCGCTGAACAACAACGGCACACTACTCTCATCTTGTCAACGTCTCTTTGTCCATTGTTGTGGGAATGGGGAGGGAGGTGTTCATTCTTTCATGCTGCAGGTTATTCTCCCACACAGACGCGTCTCCCCCTCCCCTGTTGCTCTTAGTTTGAGCGGGATCATCGCTGAAAATGAAAACAAAACTTAATAGTAAGTCCGTAAAAAGAACTCCATCCCGGTTATATGCAACTGTCCAGACCAACAGGACTCGAGGAACTACTAATCTGCACAGTTTATGTTTGAACTTTTTTACAAGTTACTAACTAAAAGCTGTGTCCCATACCAGCAGCCGCAGCCTTCCTCCACCCTGAGGTGTGCTTCTGCTTTGCGGTCCGTGTGGGAACACAGATTAAATCACTTTTGTTCCGCGCGTACTCGGATCAGTTCTGTACCGAAACAGTCCGGTCAGAGTACGTGTACCTTTACACCCCTATCAGTAAGTGTCAGTAAAGTTGTTGATGAATGAACAGATGATAACCTGCAGCTGTGTTGTGTCTCGTTCTCTCCATCAGACGCCTGTGAGCTGGAACTGGACACAAACACAGTGAACAGAAACCTGAAACTGTCTGACAACAACAGGAAGGTGACACGTGTGAAGGAGCTTCAGTCATATCCTGATCATCCAGACAGATTTGATAACTGGTGTCTTCAGCTGCTGTGTAGGACTGGTCTGACTGGTCGCTGTTACTGGGAGGTCGAGTGGAGAGGAAAGGTTGATGTATCAGTGAGTTACAGAGGAATCAGAAGGAGAGGAGACAGTGATGAATGTTTGTTTGGATTTAATGATCAGTCCTGGAGTCTGTTCTGCTCTGATAGAGGTTTCTATGTCAGTCACAATCACATAAGAACAAAGATCTCCTCCTCCTCCTCCTCCTCCTCCTCTGTCTCTCACAGAGTAGCAGTGTATGTGGACTGTCCTGCTGGCTCTCTGTCCTTCTACAGAGTCTCCTCTGACACACTGATCCACCTCCACACCTTCAACACCACATTCACTGAACCTCTCTATCCTGGGTTTGGGTTATGGTCTCGTGGTTCTTCAGTGTCTCTGTGTGGTCTGTCGGTCTGAGAAACACTGCTGACTGAAGATCAGCTGACTCTGTTCACTCTGTCCAGCTGGTCTGTTTCATGGTTGGGGGGTGTGATAATGGGGGGTGGGGGTGGTAATGGGGGTTAAATGTTCTACATTACAGCAAAACAATGGACCCCCTTCTTTAATGTCTGTATTGTTCTGATCTCACCAATAAAAAACAAGTGACAATTAAACAATTAAAGTCCTCCTCCTGCTGTCTTGATATTGGCAGCAGGAGGAGGAGTCATGGCTCCAGATCTGTTACAAATGGTAAACTTGTCTCTCAGGTGTCTTCCCACAGGCCCTGAAAACAGCAGTCATCAAGCCACTACTAGAAAAGAACAATCTAGACAATAATGAATAATTACAGGCCTATATCAAATCTTCCTCTGTTAGGTCAAATGATAGACAAAGCTGTGTTTCAGAAGTTAAATAACTTCTTGATATTGAACAACTGTTTGGATGTCTTCCAGTCAGGTTTTGGACCAAACCGCAGCACTGAGACAGCTCTGGTTAAAGAGTTTAATGACATCCGTTTAATCACAGGCAGAACCTCAGTCTATGTTCTTCTTGGGTAACACTTTATATGAAGGTCCTTGAAATAAGCTGTTATTACCTTCAAATCTGCTGTATAAGACACACTTTAAACCCTCAGGCATCAGTTTAATTTACTACCCTTTTAAGTCATTAAGAAAAAAAATGTCCACTTCCAAAAATCTGCTATAAAAATAGAACAACTTCCGCCCTGCTCAAAACTACCAAACATTCAATCATTTTGAGGGTTTTAACCCTTTAGATGCCAATTTGATTACTTGATGTTACTGTTGTTATTTATAAAAAAAAATGTTTCCATATAACAAATGTTTGGTGGCTGGGGGCTTTTTAAAAATTTGGTCTTGGATAAGTCAAAGGATAGACAAAATATTTACTTTGATGCATTATTAGTTTTTGTATAGCATCAGATTTAAAATGTACTACCCTCTTGAGTCATTAAGGACAAAAATGTTCACTTCCAAAAACTGCTATAAAAATAGTAAAAAAAAAAATTTCTTCTGCTTTTTTAGGTTCAATCTTTTGATCAACTTCAGTCCTGATCAAAACGATCAAATATTGAATAATTATCAGGATTTTTAACTCTTTAAATGCCAGTTTGATTACATGATATGTCTGCTTGATTTACTTTTATTTTTGGTACTTTCTCTCTGGATGTATATAGTTTTATTACGGCTCCCTTGAGTAGCCACAAAAAAATAAAAACAAGTCCATAGAGGCTAGTTTATGTAGATATAAGGTTTAAACTGTAATCTAAGAAATCAGAAGAATGTTGTATGCTGTATATGTACTTATGTCTTGATTATTTGTAATTGTAATGACAATGTACTATGGCACATGAAAAATAAAATAAAAAAAATATATATTTATATATATATATAAAATAAGACATACTGCAAGAAGCTTATTGGATGTGATTCTCAAGCCATTTGAAAAATGGTCCAAGAAACTTACAAAATGAAGAGAGCTAAATCAGTCAGACAGTTTCTCCTCAGGGATGATGTCAGCAGAACGACTACAGGCAAGAGGGACACAATAACTAAAGAGACAGAGGAGGCTACTGTCTGATACTTTACTTACTCTCTACAAGTAATATGTGTCAGAGCACCAACACATTTCCTATGCCTTCCTCTGTGGTCAGAGACCATTTTGGGTTGTTCCACCAAAAGAGAGAGACGTGCCAATGTAAGACACGTGAAATTTGTAGTTCATGGCAAATATGATCTACAAGCTAGGTATTGTAAACTGAAGAAGCATAGAAGAAATGTCTGACAGCACTGTCTGCAGCAGCCCAAAGGCATGTGTCTGTATATCCCTTGAACAGGTCTTCATGTAAGGTGGTGACCCTGCCCCAGGGATGTCAGGAGAAGGTGGAAATCTCAAAGTGGAGAGACTAAAGTGAGTACAATCATCGTTAAAAAAGATGTTCCAATGCCAGAGGATGAGCATGTGGTACAATTCCAAAACAGGCTTTTTAACTTCAAAAGACACCTTTTGAATATTCCTGAACCTCACTGCTAAAGATGCCCTGATCCACACAGATTTCAGTGAAAGCTGTTCTTGTAAATACTACAATGAAATCCAGTCAGTCCACTTTTGGAGGGTCACATCAGCAGGTGACCCTCCACACTGGTGTGCTTTATCTGGCCCTTCTGCACCATCTCCCCCAGTAGAAGGCACGACCCACCGCCAATATGGGCTCATTTGGACCCCATTCTTCAGAACACAAATCACAGATAGAGAGAGAGAGAGATCAAATTAAAACTGTATAATCAAGAAGTGGAGAGAGTAAGACACTTTAAGTTTTTAGGGTTCTGGTTTGATGAGAGGGTTACATGGGCTGCATGTTCAGAAAGTTTTAAATGTTGTGAGTGGGTTTAGTTGGAAGTGAGTGGGGGGTAGACTGCTGTGAAAGCCATACAGGATGAATAAGATCAGTATTAGATTATGGTTGTATTGTATATGGATCAGCAGCAAGCACAACTCTTAAAAAACTAGATACTATCCAATATCAGGAATTAAGACTGTGTACAGGTGCTTTTAAAACAACACCAACACTGAGATCAGTCATTTGTTCAGATTCAAGTTCATCACTCATCAGTTTACAGTCATTCAGACAGCAGACATTTAGACAACAAACACTATACAGAAGTCAAATGATGTTTTTATTGGTACCTGCACACAAAGGCTTCAAAGGAAATGAATTAGCAGACAAGGTAGCAAAGGAGGCTACAAAACATACTCAAATGGATTTGATAGTTAGCATTAGTGGAACAGAAGTGAAGAGCATTATTAAACAGAGACTGAAGGAAAAGGTGGCAAGACTCAGATTTGGACACACTGGATTCAATAACACATTGTTCAAAACAGGAAAACACAAATATGACTACTGTGGACAAGAGGAGACAGTGGAACATGTTGTTAGACACTGTCAGAAATAAAGTTTAAAAAGAAGACAGATGATTGAAAACCTGAAAGAAATTAAAGGCTTTATATGTGATTTTTTGATCCAGCAGATGTCGCCCTTGAGCACCAGCATGAAACCAAAACAACCCGCGGTGCATTGTTGTGTTAGCATGCTAATGCTCTTCACACTGCATGTAAATTTACCTGAAATGAGCGTGATCTAGAAACACAGTTGAGCAGTGAGTACAGTATGCTATTCTTCTTTTCTCTAGTCCCTCAATTAAACAACTTTTATACACGAGGGGAGGAGTCAGCCGGCCGTCCCGGCGATGTAAACAAACTGCAGATAGGACTCTGAAAACTCTGAAAACATCACAGACAGTGGGACTCGGGTGTTACACCCATTGTAGACAGTCATGACTCACAGAGTTATTTTCAGAGGACATACTTGATTTATATTATATTTAATTGTAAAAAATTGCATATAAAGACTTTAAAGTATATTTGGATTTAATAGATATCTTACAAAATAACTTAGAAATTGAAGCTGTAGGACAAACTCAGTTGGTTGACAAGATATAATAGATTTTTATCTGGTTATTATTATTTACAGAAAGTAGTACATATTATATATTTTGATCCACACTCCTGAGAAGAAGAAGAAGAAGAAGAAGAAGAAGAAGCGATGGAGTGAGTAGATTTATTTCAGAGCACTGCAGAGCAACCTTTTTTAAAGTATAATTTTTGACACACATTGAGAAGAAAACTTGGAGGTAACTCAGTCTCCTGTTGCATTGTACTGAGACAAACTGAACAAAATGTCTGCTAAATCATCCAAAGGAAGAAAAACATGTCTTTTAACCACGAGGCCTTCAACTCGTACTCCGACCGCGGCCTCCACTGAAAAACCTCCCCGGGGAGAAGCAGCCTCAGCTGCAGCCGCATCTACGACGGACACGGAGACTTTTCAAAGTGAGCTTCTGTCCTCCCTGCGCAAAGATTTGATAGAGACTCTGAAGATTGAGGTCCGGGCTGTGTTGGAGAGTGAAATGGCAGTCATTAGAGCCGACATTACTGCAGCCAGGTCCGAGCTAAAGGAATACAGAGAGTCCATTACATCCTCTCTGTCTACGTTGAGTGTCACGGTAAAAGGTATGGAGGAAAGCCTGTCTGCATGTACTGATGACGTTTCACATTTACAGAAAGAAGTGGGGGTAGACGGATGTGTTTGCGGTATACATCCCAGGGATCAAGGCGTACATAGATTCTTTGGGTGTAGATGCCGCAGTGGGTGATCAGAAGCCCAGGTATCTCTTGAAGAACTGTACCCGTCCGTGGCCCTGGTTCTACCACTTCTGCAGAGATGGCCCCATGTAGGGTCAGTAGGAGGCTGAGGGTCAGGGGGAGTTCCATCCTGAAATAAACCAAAGTACAATTATGGATGGATAGCGGTTGGAGTTAGTGCCAGTTAGTCAGTTGGTTAAGTCATGCTACTAGCTCCAAGGTTTTACAGAGGGGTGCTATTGATCCTGAGGTGGGGTTTGCGTCCCCCCGTCCGGTGTGTCATCCACTTCCTTTTCTGCATGTGGATACGGCTTAAATGGTTTGATCTGGTTTGCGTGGACCCATTTGTATGTGGGTTGTTGCTTTGGCCTTGAGACCCTGATACGGTAAGCTACCGGTGACAGCTTCCCTACAATCTCGAAAGGACCTAACCAGCTCGGGAGGAATTTCTTTGAGATTCCTACGGGTTGTGCATACTTGAAGTAGAAAACCCTGTCGCTTACTTGGAAATGGGAGATGAAACTATGACGAGCGTAGTTGGAGTCAGAGCAGACCACTAGTTGCGAAATAACTGCCTTAGCGGCTTGTTGCAGTGCGATGAGCGCTGCTGCAATCTCAGCATACTGACTGGTCTTGGGCCCGAGTTGATAGTGGTCCGGTTGTTCAGACTGGTGACCAATCCATGCAATTCCAACCCCTGCCCGGGGTTGGCATTCCTGTTGAAATGAGCACCCATCCACGAAGACCTTGGGGAGATCTTGGCAGATGTTCTCATCGTAGTAATGGTGATTTGAGGGTATTGTAGGGGAAGTGACTGAAACAGGCTGGGAGTTTGGAGATTCTTCGCAGTCACAGTGTTGACATTCAGCCAGCCCCTGGCCCAGAGCCATTTTCAGGTTCTGTGCATATTTGACCTTGATGTCGTAGCCCTGTAATGCCATCATCCAGGAGGCAATACGGCTGTTTGTGACCCGTCCTTCCCGCAGTTGTTGGCTGTTGAGGAAGGCAACGGGTTGATGGCATGTTTCAATGATCACCCTTTGTCCTCCGATGTAACTGCGGAAGTGTTCCACCGCCCAGACAGTGGCCAGGAGGGCCTTCTCACAGTCCGAAAACTTAATTTCCACGCCGCTTAGAGGTCGGCTTGCATAGGCCACCACCCTCTTGTCGGTATCATGCATTTGGGCTAGAGCCGCACTGACGCATTGGGGGGAGAAGCTTGCCTCTAGGTAGAACTCTTTGTCTTTATCTGGGTAGGCTAAGCATTGAGCCGAACACAGTTTGTCTTTCATTTGAATGAACGATTGCTCCTGCCCTTTGCTCCACTCGAACGCCTTGTCTTTGCGCAGGAGTTCCGTCATTGGCCTTGCTATTTCTGCGTAGTCTTCAATGAACTGCCGAGAGTAATTGCAGACTCCAAGGAAGCTCCTCAGCTCTGACACGTTGGTGGGGGCCTTGATGTCTTGGATGGCTCGGATCCTCCCTGCTTGGGGTTCGATGCCCTCAGCCCCTACTGTCAGACCAACGTACTCAACCTTGGTGCGGCACCATTGGCCCTTGGCAATCGCCAGTTTGGCGCCTGCGTTAGAGAGTTGGTTGAGTACATGGCGGATCTCAGGCAAGGTGTTCATCGAATGAACAGCTTCTCATCAGGTCGCTCATTGCCTTGTGGAGGAAGATGTTGAACTCGGCTGGGGAGTTTGAGTACCCGAAGGGGCAACGGTTCCAGGTGTACTGACGGTTGCCGAAGGAGAAAGCCAACTTGTACTGGTCGGCTGGATCCACCCTCATGGTCCAGAAACCATTGGCCACGTCCACGGTTGAGAAGAAGTGAGCCCCCTTTACCTTGGACAGTTCTTGATCCAAATAGATCATAGGCCAGCGAGAAAGCAGGACTTGTTTGTTTAGTGGACGGTAGTCGATGGTCAAGCGCCACTTTCCAGTAGGTTTCAGCACCGGCCAGATGGGGGAGTTGTACGTTGAGTTAGACTGGAAGTCGCGGAATAAACTCCGAAGTGCGTCCTTCTGGTCTTTTGTGGTTAGTGCATCTGCCTTTCCTATTTACTGTTCGATCTCTGACTCGAAGCCGAGATATGGTTCGGGGCTGGAGTCATTTGATGTTGTGCCTGCCGGCTGTGCGGCCAAGGCATATACAACCATGTCGCCTTCATCGCTCAAGGAGGCGCTACAGATGGCTTCGTCCTGCAACATCTCATGGCGAGCGATTTTGATCATGTTAGTCGGGAAGGTGAAACTGACTTGGCTGGAGGGGTCAATCCTGCTCAAGGATGGGGGAAGCTCCCCGATGACAGGTATAGTCAGTTCAAAATCGTGAAACGAAATGTCGATCAGCATCCCGAGTGGTTGCTGAGCTTCCACCTGAACAGCGGTATGGGTGAGATTTTGGACAAGCAGATAGGTCGATCGGTTGTCCAATTCAAGAAGGGGGGTTCCACACATCGTTAGGTTGAGTTTTCCAAAGTAAGGCAGAGGCTGGAAGAAGGCCTGGCAGCCGGGTATCTTCTGCCCCTTGGGGATCATGAGACGGATGGGGGCACCTGCTGTCCTTGCAGGTATGATTACCTGCATCTCACTAGCTACTTGACATGCCTTCGGAATGGTCTGGCCTGACTTTAGGTGCTCATGCTCAGTGTTCGGGAGACCAAGGTCAGCCCCCGCCTGGGCCCACAGAATCTGGTTGACCGTATCCAGCTGGGCACCAAGTCTGACAAGCAGATCCGCCCCCATGAAGAATGGGGCTTGGAGATGCGGGGTCACACTGACAACGTGAGTGACTCTCTTTCCCCCGAGTTGGATGGAAAGCGTGCATACCCCAAGGGATTTAAGAAGAGTTTGCAGGGAGTCCGCGGACAAGATGCGGTGACTCCAAGGTACCAACACTGGGGGAACAGGGTGGTTGCACAGATCCTGGTACAGGTCATAACTTATTGCTGATTTTTCGGACCAGAGTGTCAGCATAGCTTCTGAAATTTCGTGACCATGCAACCGGACTTTTTCGACCAAAAGGGGGCAGTACAATGACGAGTCGGTGCTCCTTAGTGAGCAAAGAAATGACTGATGTGCCTGGAATGGAATTGACACAACCACTGGGGATGGAGCCGGTTGAGGGAGGTCAGTCCTGGGGCCTGGTTCAAAAGGGGGCATAAGCATGGGTATGGTAGCACCCGACCTTCTGACGACGGCCACCTGTCCCCCTCCGGGGTTTTGACCGCTATCGGGCGAGAATGGCTTGGGTACATTTACCTGAGCCCAAATATGTCCCCGTTGACAGTCGATTAGAGGTGCCACCCGATCTAAGAGGTCTTGACCGATGAGAAGTGGTTCTGTATCCAGGAGGCAGATGTAAACTGGGTGGACCAATGTCATTTCCCGAAAAGAGAGATCGACCCAAGCGCGCTGGGTGATTGGTGAGATGTCTTGGGTGTAAGTGGTGATGCTGACATTGCAGTTCTCCACCTGCAGAGGTTTACCTAGGGAGAGCATTGTTCGGGCAAGTTTAGCAAAGGTCTCTCGACACATTAAACTTATTTCGGCACCTGAGTCGAGTAGGGCTAGTGTGTTGACACAACCCCCTAGCACTACTGAAGTGTAGATCCGTCTGGCCTTGCCCTTCCGGACAAGGTCTCCCAGGAAGGTCAAGAAGGTGGGGGAAATGTCAGGCGGGGAAACTCCAGGGGGCCCCCTGGACTCCTTTGGCTCCCTTCCCCATCCCACGAAGTAGACTTTAGCGGTGACAGGGGAAGGACCTTGGGTTAGTCATGCTGTCCTCGGGTCTGAACCAGGTTTCCTCTGATGGTCAAGGGGTGCAGATGGTTGATGGGAGGTTCCCATCTGTGTCATCACATCTGTCATGCACTGGCGAATCATATCCACCATCTCCGTGTTTGTATTTCTGCCCTCAGCGGACTCGTAGGGCCTGCTGCCAAACCTATCCTTCGGTCTGGAGTGTTGATCATTTCTGAAATTCCCTCTTGGTCTGGTGTGATCTCGTTGCGGCTGTCGATACTTAGACTGCGATTTGTTCCACCCTTCGTCCCTTTGACTCTGCTGCCCACCCGGTGGACGAGGCGGTCCCGAGTATTGTGGTTTGGTTATGGTCTTGGGGCACGGTAGTTCGTCGCCCTCAAGTGCTAACGAGTTGACTTCTGGTGTTGTGATTTCCAGGACACTGTGGCTGCTCTCTGGCTTCCTGGACTCCGGGCGCAGACGTGTTTCCCACGCTACTTGCGCGTATTTCTTCATTTCCTGCATAGTTAGGCCACAGTCTCTACAATGCATGGCGACATCATATCGCACGCTGTCATGCAGGTTGTGTTTGAACAACGCTTTGAAGGCTTCATCTTCCTCTAATCCTGGTGCTTTTCTTCCTTGGAAGTAGGCAGTCCTTAGGCGCCTATAGTACTCCCTGGGGGCCTCGTGCTTCTTATGCATAACACTGAAAGCTCCAAGGGTAGCTGCTGCTGAGTCTGTGTAGACTGAATATTCTTCCCGCAGAGCTCTGCAGAGTGCAGGGTAGTACTGACGGACCTCATATGGGAGTGTCCCCATGAACGCACGAACCGTCCTGGTTGACGTTTTCCAAATCAGTTTTAGTTTTTCACGTGATGATGCGTAGGGCAGGTCAAGGAGACACTGGTCGATTTCTGTGACGTAGTCATCGACATTTGCGTCTGGGCTATTTGGATCAAAACGCTCCACATCTTTGGCCAGAGATTCTATCTGCCTGGTACGCAGGCCCTGACTTGAAGGCTGGCGGTGGTCGTCCGATTCATCTGACGAATCGTAAGCCCTGTGGTTGTCACGGTAGTAGGGTTGTAACCGTGGCGGGGTTTGTGTTCGGCTCAAACGTGGCCGTCTCCTGTGGGGCCGGTAGTGTTCGGTACCCGATTGGGCCCACGTCTCCTCCCTGTCTCTAGGGGGTGTGAAGTCCCTCCTCCTGCGGGGTGAGGGTTCTCTTTGCTCAAAGCGTATTGCGGAACGTGGGGGCCCTCCCTCTTTACTCATCCCACTCTTTACCGGGTAGTCTGAGGACATGGACGCTTTTGTGCCTGGGTCGACCCGGCGGTGCCTTCCCCTCTCCTCCAGATCCTTCAACGTATCTGTCTCCCTCCTCCATGGGCTTGGTTCGGTCTCCCATCCTTCATCTGAGGTTTCCTCATCTGATCTGGGGGCTGGAGTCCTTCTCTGCCTGTCCTGAACTCTGGGTACCATATCACTTTGTTTCCTCTGTTCGGCCAGTTTGCTGCTTTCGTGCAGTGTTTTATTCTCCTCCTGCAGGGCCTTGAGTTTATCCTGCATCCCTTTGAAGTCGTCCCGCAGGATCTGTCCTTCTTCTTGTACCCGGGCTAGTTGTTCCCGGAGTATCTTATTCTGCACATTTGATTTGCGCTGGTAAAGGAGGAGAATTTCGCCTAGAACATCTGAAATTGTGCGTATTGGCTTCCCAGTTGGTTGATTTGCATATTCAACCAAGCCCTTTAGTTTCTCTTCACATGTACTGAGGGAGTAGGAGTTCAGACTGTTGAGCTGCTCTATAGGGAGATGGATCAGACTAGCAACTACATCTTGAATGGAACGATCGTCTAATCCGCAGGGAGCCTCAGCTCCTGAGTAATGTGGGCTTTCCTCGCCCATTCTGTCTTTTGTTAGGAACGGGACTTTTGTGTACACAAGAGCAAATCTTATCTAAGTTTCCCAACTGATCACTGCAGTCTATTCTGGAAGATAGGAGAGTAGATTCACACCTCAAGTCCTCAAAGGAAGGGAGGAACTCACACCTCTCAGACAGCTGGCTATGCGACAATGATGAGGTTACACTCTCATCTGGCCAAATGGCTCTCAAACAAAGAGCACCACAATCTTTTAGTAGAATGCTTCAGGATCAAAATCTAGATTAATGCAACAAATCCAGTTCCTTGATAAAGTCACACTAGCTGCATCATTATGTCCAATTGTTGTATGGACCCAAAGGGGATAACAGTTATGGCTTTAACCATTAACCAACAACATACAACATAACTAAGCCACAGCTTGATGTCTGCTTTGCTTAAACCACAAAAATTAAAGAAAATATAATTTTCTTCCGAAGGATCCTTTTTAGGATTTAAGTTCGAATTACTGTGCATTTACAGTGCAACAAAGCTGGTTTATTGAAGGCCTCACATGGGGCACCATTTGTTGGGGTTGTATCAAGTCAACTTTGGTTACATTCTTTAATAATTATACTTAATTATTAATAATATAAATAAAATATCATTAAACTATGTTTAATCTCGTTTTGGAGCACCAACCTGTAATCAGGTAAATATAACCAAAATATCACTCAAATCAGTCTCAAATTAGTTATTTAATTACTTATATTATTAATAATGAATAACTATATTTAATAAATTGAAGGCGTGAAATCCGTACACAAAGCCTTCGCACCCAGCTTATATCACAATGCAAATACACCAGTAACCACAAACAACTGCTCTCTTAAATTATAACAGAATTTATTTAAACAAAGCAACATCAATCTAAAATCAATGAACTTAATTAAACAAATAACTATTATAAACTAATCTAAGCAACAAACATTATCAAGCAATGGCTTGTGGAAGGGGTGTGAATGTAGGTGTGTGTGTGTGTGTGTGTGTGTGTGTGTGTGTGTGTGTGTGTAAGAGAGAGAGAGAGAGAGAGAGAGGGGGGGGGGAGAAGAAAGGGGGGGAGATGGCTTCGTACCCACGTGGTCGTTCACGATGGCGCAAACCTAACAAAGACCTGGGTGCGTGCGCGTGTGGATGAAAGGGAGAGAGAAGGGGGGGGAAGATTACTTCGTCCCACGTGGTCGCCCTTCCGATGGCACACACCTAACAAAGGCCTAAATGTGGCCTTAAGGTCTAAAAGAGACTGAGTTCGGCCCTACACGATCTGTGTCTCTGAGGCGTCTGGATAGCCGCAAGTGTATAGATCTCTGTGCGTAATGGCGCGGTGGTGGAGTTGGTCTCCAGATGTACGTTTACACAGGAATATGTGTGTATGTGTGTTCGTAGAAGGGGAAATAAAAGAGAATAAAAGAGAAATGCGTGCCTGAAGAGGCCGGATCACAGTCCGACTCCCGCGCCACAACTCGGAGTAATTCCCTTCATTCACAGAAACAAACCAATAGCCGAATTCAGGTTAATACGGCTTACACTGACCTTTCTGATCAGAAGAGTAATACCCGGTTATAACGCTGTTATAACAACAACAAGAGTTTTAAACAGTTAAAACTCAGGATGCAGCGGTCCAACAAAGATAAAAATTACAGTTTCTGCTTCGATCAACAATTGTTAAAAACACTCTCTAAAGCTAATTCTGCCCAGACCTAATTAAGCCTCACTTGTGAATCGCTTTGTCCGCGATTGGTGAAAGGAAAAGAGTCCGGCGATGGAGCAGATCTTCTGTCCGTCCTGGTGCAGAGGCGTTTGATGGCGGCGAGGGTCCCTTACGCCGAGAGCGGCTTCGTTGGTTCTCCGTCGAGTGGAAAGATGTCCTTTGATGTCCTTTCGTTGCAGGACGGAATAAGACCGTTATCTTTCTGATAATCTGTTATAGTCTGACGCTCTCCGAGAAACTGAGATGCGTTCACTGGACAATCCGAGCTCGGAATTTAGAACACTGCCGGCCGCGGATTACCTGCGCGCCAAAACTTAAAACAAAGGAAGATTGTTGCAGGAAACAGGAGATCTTCTTGGGTCTCCGAGCACCAAAGGTCAGCGCGTGAAAGAGGGCGAGCAATGGAAGTCTTGGAGCTTTGTAGCCTGGCCTGCTCCATGGGGGGTCTACCTCAGGTCCCCTCCAATGAGGAGAGAGAGGTTCCGGTCCCCCCTTTACTTCACGCGTAGGTGTGAAGTACCGCAGGGGATTCTGGGATTAAGAGTCCTTTTAGGCCTCTTTGTGATCTCAGTGAATAACTCAAATGAGGCTTTTACAGAGGTACAGGCCCAAATCCATTGTTTGACTGTCCTAAGCCTGCGTGGCCCAACATCCCCCCTTTGTCCTGAAGAATGGGATTGCGGGTCGCAGTCTTTAGGGCAAATAGGGCCAACAGTACATGTGTAAGAAGACAAATGTTCAAATAGTTAGTGAGCAAAAGTCTATACATTTTGAGAGGCATTCGGTCTGGGCAGACACTGAGGCAAAGTCTGGGCAGACTATCTAACTATGTCTAAAGCTAGGCATAAAACATAACCAGGCATTAGCAAAGCTTTGTTACTCAAGGTGCATTCTTTAACAAAACAAATGAAACAAACAGACAAGAGGAGGGGAGAAAGAGAAGAGTATAAGGTGTAGGTTTGTGGGCTAACTCCTAGCCTGGGCAGGAGTAAGCCTGTGGGAAGGTGTTTGTGGCGTGTAGGTGTGTAAATGTAAATGTACATTATGTGTCTCCCTACCAATGTCAAAACACAAAACAGGGACTAGGAAACATTCATGTCTGTAGAGTGACATTGTTGTGTTTCTACAATGGAGGCTACACCCCCACTCCTATGTGGAGTCAGAATCGGGTTCTCTGTAAGCGAGGGAGTCCTTAGGGAGCTCGTAGGAACTCCGATTATACCTACCCTTCTGTTTCAGACTACGGCCATCCCGAGAGTTCCGTTCGGATCTGGTAGCGATCAGTTCTCCAGGCTGGAACCTACTCTGTGGTTGAGTCCCACCTTCACCCCCCTGGCTCTGTTCTCTATTCTGCCGGTGATATGGTCTCTTATTCTTAGCACAAGGCAACTTGTTGCCCTCACGTGACACGTGACGTAAGCGTATCTGCCAAACCGCCTGTGCGAATCTCTTGATCTCTTTCATACTAAGCTGATGTGTACGACTATGCAGGGTGACATCTGAACGCACGCAGCCATGCAGATTGTGCATGAAGATGGACTTGAAAGTTGGGTTCTCTTCCAAACCTGGAGCCTCACGTCCCTGGAAATATGCAGATCTTAGTCGCCAGTAATAATCTTTGGGGGCCTCGTGTTTCTGGTGCAAGACACTGAAAGCACTAAGAAGGGCAGATGCAGGGTCAATGTAGTTGGAGTATTCCTGGCACAAAGCATTGCAGAGCACAGAGTACTGGTATCTGATCTCAGGCTGAAGGGTAGTCGTGAAGTTATGGACACTCTTGAAAGTTGTCTTCCAGATCAGCCTGAGTTTTTCTCTTGTGGATGCATCAGGTACCTCACTGAGACACAGGTTAATCTCTCCGAGGTAATCATCGATGCAGAGGTCTGAGTTATCTGGGTCAAACCGCTCTACATCCTGTGCCATAGATTCAATGAGCCTTATGCCCATTCTTTGATCTCTGGGTAGAAGGCAGCCATCCCAGTCATCTGAAGTTTGGATATTCCTCAGCCGTGAATCCTGCAATGGGAACCTACAGGTAGCAGGAGGGGGCCTGGTGTTATCTCTGCCTCTGGGGGCTGAGAAGTCACCCCCCTTCCTATGTGGTGATTCAAACCTGTGAAGGTGTGAAAGGGTGTCACAGTTGTCAGAGAACTGTGGCGTTTCCCCAAGGAGCGGGGCTCCACAGTCAAAATCAGGGAAAACTAGACTTATTTCCTCAGTCCTTGGGTTATCCTGGCTGCTCGGTTCTTTACTGAGCTTTTTCAGCAGGGTTGTTTAATCTCTTAAGGGGCTTGGTCCAGGATCAGAGTCATATCCTGACGATATGTCTTGCTCCATGCTTACCTGTGCTCCCTGAATTAATTCAAACATGTCCAACACTTTCTGCTTGGCAGTTTGTAAGTGCTGACTAACAGATTTGTTTCCTTTCTGCAAGGATCGGACCTTTGGTGGGAGTGTCCCCATGAAATCATGGACACTCCTAGCCGTAGTCTTCCAGATCCGTTTCAGTTTTTCATGTGAGGACGCATGAGGCAGGTCAAGGAGACAATGGTCAACTTCTCTAAGGTAGTCGTTAATACTTGAATCTGGGCTATCTGGGTCAAAACGCTCCAGATCTTTGGCCTGAGGTTCTATCTGCCTGGTTCGCAGGCCCTGACCCGAAGGCTGGCAAGGGTCGTCCGATTCGTCCGACGAATCGTAAGCCCTGTGGTTGTCACGGTAGTAGGGTTGTAACCGTGACGGGGTTCGTGTTCGGCTCAGACGTGGCCGTCTATCGTGAGACAGGTAGCGTTCGGTGCCCAATTGGGCCTGTGTCTCCTCCCTGTCTCTAGGGGGAGTAAAGCCTCTCCTCCTGCGGGGTGAGGGTTCTCTTCGCTCAAAGCGTATTGCAGAACGCGGGGGCCCTTCATCTTTAATCATCCAGCTCTTTACCGGGTGGTCTGAGGACGTGGGCGCTTTTGTGCCTGGGTCGACCCGGCGGTGCCTTCCCCTCTCCTCCAGATCCTGCAACATGTCTGTCTCCCTCCTCCAGGGGCTTGTTTCAGTCTCCCATCCTTCGTCTGAGGTTTCTTCAGCTGATCTGGGGGCTGCAGTACTTATCTGCCTATCCTGAAATCTGGGTACCGTGTCACTTCGTTTCTTCTGTTCGGCCAGTTTGCTGCTTTCATGCAGTGTTTTATTCTCCTCCTGCAGGGCCTTGCAATTTTCCTGCAAGGTCTTTAGTTTATCCTGCATTCTTTCGAAGTCGTCCCACAGGATCTGTCCTTCTTCTAGTACCCGGGCTAGCTGTTCCCGGTGTATCTCATTCTGCACATTTGATTTGCGCTGATAAAGGAGGAGAATTTCGCCTAGAACATCTGAAATTGTGCGTGTTGGCTTCCCAGTTGGAAACATACTGTACTCACTGCTTCACTGTGTTTCTAGATCACGCTCATTTCAGGTAAATTTACATGCAGTGTGAAGATACCAGCATAATAAAGATCGCTAGCATTAGCATGCTAACACAACAATGCAGCGCAAGTTGTTTTGGTTTCATGCTGGTGCTCAAGGGCGACATCTGCTGGATCAAAAAATCACATATAAAGCCTTTGATTTCTTTCAGGTTCTCAATCATCTGTCTTCTTTTTAAACTTTATTTCTGACAGTGTCTAACATGTTCCACTGTCTCCTCTTGTCCACAGTAGTCATATTTGTGTTTTCCTGTTTTGAACAATGTGTTATTGAATCCAGTGTGTCCAAATCTGAGTCTTGCCACCTTTTCCTTCAGTCTCTGTTTAATAATGCTCTTCACTTCTGTTCCACTAATGCTAACTATCAAATCCATTTGAGTATTTTTCGTAGCCTCCTTTGCCACCTTGTCTGCTAATTCATTTCCTTTGAAGCCTTTGTGTGCAGGTACCAATAAAAACATCATTTGACTTCTGTATAGTGTTTGTTGTCTAAATGTCTGCTGTCTGAATGACTGTAAACTGATGAGTGAACAAATGACTGATCTCAGTGTTGGTGTTGTTTTAAAAGCACCTGTACACAGTCTTAATTCCTGATATTGGATAGTATCTAGTTTTTTAAGAGTTGTGGTTCCTGCTGATCCATATACAATACAACCATAATCTAATACTGATCTTATTCATCCTGTATGCTTTCACAGCAGTCTGCCCCCCACTCACTTCCAACTAAACCCACTCACAACATTTCAAACTTTCTGAACATGCAGCCCATGTAATCCTCTCATCAAACCAGAACCCTAAAAACTTAAAGTGTCTTACTCTCTCCACTTCTTTTTTATGCAGTTTTAATTTGATCTCTCTCTCTCTCTATCTGTGATTTGTGTTCTGAAGAATGGGGTCCAAATGAGCCCATATTGGAGGTGGGTCGTGCCTTCTAGTGGGGGAGATGGTGCAGAAGGGCCAGATAAAGCACACCAATATGGAGGGTCACCTGCTGATGTGACCCTCCAAAAGTGGACTGACTGGATTTCATTGTAGTATTTACAAGAACAACTTTCACTGAAATCTGTGTGGATCAGGGCATCTTTAGCAGTGAGGTTCAGGAATATTCAAAAGGTGCCTCTTGAAGTTAAAAAGCCTGTTTTAGAATTGTACCACATGCTCATCCTCTAGCATTGGAACATCTTTTTTAACGATGATTGTACTCACTTTAGTCTCTCCACTTTGAGATTTCCACCTTCTCCTGACATCCCTGGGGCAGGGTCACCACCTTACATGAAGACCTGTTCAAGGGATATACAGACACATGCCTTTGGGCTGCTGCAGACAGTGCTGTCAGACATTTCTTCTATGCTTCTTCAGTTTACAATACCCAGCTTGTAGATTATATTTGCCATGAACTACAAATTTCACGTGTCTTACATTGGCACGTCTCTCTCTTTTGGTGGAACAACCCAAAATGGTCTCTGACCACAGAGGAAGGCATAGGAAATGTGTTGGTGCTCTGACACATATTACTTGTGGAGAGTAAGTGAAGTATCAGACAGTAGCCTCTTCTGTCTCTTTAGTTATTGTGTCCCTCTTGCCTGTAGTCGTTCTGCTGACATCATCCCTGAGGAGAAACTGTCTGACTGATTTAGCTCTCTTCACTTTGTGAGTTTCTTGGACCATTTTTCAAATGGCTTGAGAATCACATCCAATAAGCTTCTTGCAGTATGTCTTATTTTATTTATATGTATATACATATTTTTTTTAATTTTCTTGTTAATGTGCCATAGTACATTGTCATTACAATTACAAATAATCAAGACATAAGTACATATACAGCATACAACATTCTTCTGATTTCTTAGATTACAGTTTAAACCTTGTATCTACATAAGATAGCCTCTGTGGACTTGTTTTTCCTTTTTTGTGGCTACTCAAGGGAACCGTAATAAAACTTTATACATCCAGAGAGAAAGTACCAAAAATAAAAGTAAATCAAGCAGTATCAGCAATTTGGCTTCCTAGACTTTTGAATAATACCAATAAAGTAATATTTGATCGTTTTGATCAGGACTGAAGTTGATCAAAAGATTTAACCTAAAAAAGCAGAAAAAAAATTAATCTGTATTATTTTTATAGAAGTTTTTGGAAGTGAACATTTTTGTCCTTAATGACTCAAGAGGGTAGTACATTTTAAATCTGATGCTACATAAAAACTAATAATGCATCAAAGCCAATATTTTGTATAATCTTTGACATATCCAAGACTGATTTAAAAAAAATCCCCCAGCCACCAAACATTTGTTATATGGAAAATAACTTTTTTTTTTCATAAATAACAACAGTGATCAAGTAATGAAATTGGCATCTAAAGGCTTAAAATCCTCAAAATGATTGAATGTTTGGTAGTTTTGAGCAGGGCTGAAGTTGTTTAAGAGATTTATGCAGAAAAAAGCAACAAAAAAAAGTAATCTGTTCTATTTTTATCACAGAGTGTTGGAAGTGGACATTTTTGTCCTTAATGACTTAAGAGGGTAGTAAATTAAACTGATGCCTGAGGGTTTAAAGTGTGTCTTATACAGCTTTGTCTATCATTTGACCTAACAGAGGAAGATTTGATATAGGCCTGTAATTATTCATTATTGTCTAGATTGTTCTTTTCTAGTAGTGGCTTGATGACTGCTGTTTTCAGGGCCTGTGGGAAGACACCTGAGAGACAAGTTTACCATTTGTAACAGATCTGGAGCCATGACTCCTCCTCCTGCTGCCAATATCAAGACAGCAGGAGGAGGACTTTAATTTTTTAATTGTCACTTGTTTTTTATTGGTGAGATCAGAACAATACAGACATTAAAGAAGGGGGTCCATTGTTTTGCTGTAATGTAGAACATTTAACCCCCATTACCACCCCCACCCCCCATTATCACACCCCCCAACCATGAAACAGACCAGCTGGACAGAGTGAACAGAGTCAGCTGATCTTCAGTCAGCAGTGTTTCTCAGACTGACAGACCACACAGAGACACTGAAGAACCACGAGACCATAACCTAAACCCAGGATAGAGAGGTTCAGTGAATGTGGTGTTGAAGGTGTGGAGGTGGATCAGTGTGTCAGAGGAGACTCTGTAGAAGGACAGAGAGCCAGCAGGACAGTCCACATACACTGCTACTCTGTTAGAGACAGAGGAGGAGGAGGAGGAGGAGGAGGAGGAGGAAGAGGAGATCTTTGTTCTTCTGTTATTGTGACTGACAGAGTAACCTTCATCAGAGCAGAACAGACTCCAGGACTGATCACTTAATCCAAACACACATTCATCACTGTCTCCTCCCCTTCTGATTCCTCTGTAACTCACTGATACATAAACCTTTCCTCTCCACTCGACCTCCCAGTAACAGCGACCAGTCAGACCAGTCCTACACAGCAGCTGAAGATAGCATTCAAATCTGTCTGGATGATCAGGATATGACTGAAGCTCCTCCCCCCATGTCACCTTCCTGTTGTTGTCAGACAGTTTCAGGTTTCTGTTCACTGTGTTTGTGTCCAGTTCCAGCTCACAGGCGTCTGATGGAGAGAACGAGACACAACACAGCTGCAGGTTATCATCTGTTCATTCATCAACAACTTTACTGACACTTACTGATAGGGGTGTAAAGGTACACGTACTCGGACCGGACCGTTTCAGTACAGGACTGATCCGAGTACGTGCAGAACAAAAGTGATTTAATCTGTGTTCCCACACGGACCGCAAAGCTGAAGCACACCTCAGGGTGGAGGAAGGCTGCGGCTGCTGGTATGGGACACAGCTTTTAGTTAATAACTTGTAAAAAAGTTCAAACATAAACTGTGTAAACTGTGCAGATTAGTAGTTCCTCGAGTCCTGTTGGTCTGGACAGTTGCATATAACCGGGATGGAGTTCTTTTTACAGACTTACTCTTAAGTTTTGTTTTCATTTTCAGCGATGATCCCGCTCAAACTAAGAGCAAAAGGGGAGGGGGAGACGCATCTGTGTGGGAGCATAACCTGCAGCATGATAGAATGAACATCCTCCCTCCCCATTCCCACAATAATGGACAAAGAGACGTTGACAAGACGAGAGTAGTGTGCCGTTGTTGTTCAGCGGACATCGGGTACGTCACAGGCAACACGTCCGACTTATTAAAGCACTTGAAAAGGCACCACGTGAACGTAAACATCACTGCAACTAGGAAAAAACAGACAGCCACACAGAGACACTGAAGAACTAATAATTCTAAACGGGCCAAAGCCATAAAAAATGCCATTGAAGTTCTTATATCGACAGAGGGAAATATTAATAGTTCTGAAACTACACTGTCCCAGATGTGATTAGGTTTATTATGTGCTCAAAGAGCATTCAGAAAAGTGTTGCCTTCATAAACTAAAAGGTGTCAGTGTAATTAAAAATAAATATTTGTATATATAGGCTAAATTAATGACTTCATTTCATTTTAAAATACTTTATTTCATTCATATCTTTTATTTATTGGAGACTCTTTTGGTTGAAGGAAGCAGCATAAGTTTATTTTATGTTTTTTTTCACAATGTTTAATTTAAAATGTTATTAAAAAGTAACCTGAGCAGGTGTACAAGTCTGAACTGTCGATGCTGCACTTAGTCCAAAGTGTAAAAGGGAAATTATAAATGTTCCTAATAAAGAAAAAAAAGCGTTGCATCAGGTCCCTTTACTGTAGTGAAAATGTACCAAACCGAAGCTTCAAAACTGAGAACTGTACCGAACTGAAATGTTTGTGTACCGTTACACCCCTACTTACTGAGAGCCAATCAAACTTACAGTTCATATTCAGCACTGAATGATGTTTGACAGCACTGAAATGTAATAATCCACTTCTAATCAAGTTCAAATGGAGTTACCATGGCAGCCAGGAAGAATGGAGATCCAAATCAACAAACACATGCAGTGAATAAAGTCTGACTAATCAAAGTGCAGCACAAAGAATCTATGAACCATCTGCTGTCTCCAACTGTTCTGTCCTCAGAGGTCACATTCAGCACAAACAGGAGCCTCATTTCCACTTTCACTGTCACACACAATGTGATGACAGCAGGAGTGTGCCACGTCCCTTTGTCCTGTCTAACTAGTTTTAAACTGTGTTTCTGAAGTCATGGAGACCATTTCTTTACCATCAATCTAGGCTCTACAACATACATGTTTTTGTTTTAATTGAAATTTAACTGGACTGGATGAACAGATCGAAATCTAAAGAGACAGATGACAACTCAGTCCTTGTGAGTTTTTCTCTGCTTGTCTAAGGTGTAGGCCACGCCGTCCCGACCTCACCTGGCCACCTGGCGGCCTGCAGCTGACTTGTGTATTGTTGTTGGATGTTCCTGCTGGCCTGTACTATGGTGATCGTGGACTTTGCTGAACCAGACTGCCGGCTGATGGAGCTCAGCTTAAGTTCAGATAGGAAGACTGGTTATATTCTTTCACTCATTCATTCATCCTTTCACTTCAACCTAAACCACTCCCCCTACTACGTCCTTTGTCTTCCTTCTCTGTGATCAGCTGTTTATGGGCGTTTTTCTTCAATTGATCAACCAATCAGATTTGGGCACAACCTTTCCCATCCAATCATTCTACAGCAGCAAAAAGGCTACAACAGCTCTCTCTCTTCCGCAGCCCTTCTGTCTTTTCAGGCAACTGCTGTAACCCACCACCGCCCCAGTCACCTCCATTCCAGCTCAGCAGAGTCCAGATCAGGCTCGGATACCAATTCCTTATTCAGATCAGTTCATTCTCAATTAAGTCTCTCCTGATTGATCTGCTCTCTTGCTCAGATTGTGTCCAGACGGGTCCCCCGTCTGCCACAAAATTGGTCCTTTCCTTATCCTGGTTTGGCTCTCATTCCTGCGGTTTTCCTGACCCCGGCTGGCGCCCGGTAGCTTGCGGCTTTCAGCCTGCGGCTAGCAGCTGCTCTCCCTGCTGCGGACATGGTACTACTAACATACTCCGCTCTGCAACTCCAGAATCTCGCCTGCCACTTCTCTCCAGACAACCTTGCTTCCATTAAATCTTTCGGACTCCTGCGCCGTCCTCACTACGTACATAGGGCTGCCCGATGCAAGTTTGTTTACACTGACCATGCTATCCCCACTGTAGTGTCTGACCGGCGCCATCATCACAACAAATCACACGTGCACAGCAGAAACCTGATACCTGTTGTTGTGTGTGTTAACAGAACCACTCCTCTCTCCCCCTCTGCTTCAGAATACACCACCGCCTCATTTATGCTGCAGAATGCTCGCTCCCTTAACAACAAAGCAAACCTATTTCACTAAATATCAAACTTTACTGACAGATCCACGTCATCACAATCATTCAAACCGATGGTTTTATTTAGGCTATAATCGCGCATGTAGTGAGCCGTTTCCAATAAGTAACTTTCATTATGACAATATATAAACATAAAATAAAAAATAAAAATAAAAATAAAAGTCTGCCACATACATATTGCATTAGCGCCGTCTCGCCTTCATTATCCCGGACGGACCTCAGAGGACCGGACTTATACACTAATGTAATCACTGATGTAGAGTTAAACATTAGACTAACACAAAGACCATAGAGCCTCCAGTTTTCATTAATATATTTCAATATCTTGCATTTATCATCAATTGTGATTTTTAGTTTTAATAAAGAGTGCACAGAGACATGGCGATGGCTTCACACATTTCACCTCCTCCATACTCAGCACATCTTCATCAGCTGCATGTATTTATTCTGTAAATAATTCAAGTGTGGACATTAAGTCGGGGCATCTCTGACACGATCATTAAGCCATATATTTGCTCATAATTAGTCACAGTGCAGACGGAGATGCCCACGAAAATATGTGGCCAATAATTCAAAGTTTTTGTTGGTTGATCAAACCTTTGATTAATAATATGATAGAGTGAGGGAGAATGCTGACTGACGTGTCCTCTCTGCCACTATATGAAGAAATCAGTGTGGGTCCTGTAAACATGTAAACATTGCAGATATACTCGTGCGTAATGATGAACGGTGGATGTTTTGGCACATAGGACAGCGTGAATGCAGCAGCGACGTGGTGTCATTCTCTGAATTTTCTTCAGTTCGTGATCCTCCTGCTGCAGCAAACTACCGATATGTCCATTTTATCCTTCACTTCATTCACAAGTTCCTTTGTTTCTGGGTCAGAAAGTTTCGTTTCTTTGTCTAAACTTCAGTTTTCGTGATCCAACGCTGGAAACCTTTGATCTGCCCCCTCGTTTGGATGTATTTTCATTCACGAGCTGCTTTGCATTGACCATTTATGGTTGAATGTGGGCGTGTAGAGGGCGGAACATGGGACTAATCTACGTGCGCACATTTCCAGGTGGATCGTGATTTATAAAGGGAACATTGCGTGCAGGTGTGCGTACGAACGGTTTTATAACTCTGAATCATTTTGTGCGCACGCCATTTCCGGGTTTTTGGCACACGTACATTTTTAGTATGAATTTAACGCACTCTTTTATAAATGAGACCCCTGGTCATTTTTAAAAACCTCCTCAAACACCATCTGTTCACCAAAGCATTCAGCCTCATCTAACACTCCCCTCAGCTGATCACCCACTCCCTTTCTCCTTCATTTGTTTGTCTAGTGTTTCTATCCTTTCTCTTCTCTGTTTGTGTTTTTCTATTCCTCTCTTGTTGTCTCCCATTACGCCCCCCCCCCCCCCCCCCCCCACACACACACACACACACACTCACTCACACACACACACACACACACACACTTTGTAAAGCATCCTTGGGTTTCATGAAAGGCGCTATATAAATCTAAGTTATTGTTATTAACTTCTCAGAGAGAAATAAACAAATCCTCTATTCACAAGCCATAGTCTCTGTCTGATTGTTCAAGAGCATTTACTCTTCTACACTCCAACATGCTGCTGTGTTCTGATGAAGAGAAATGAAAACACACTCACACATCCTCGGATCAGGATCCAGTCTGTGCAGTCCACTATGGTCCAACCTGGAGGAAGAAACCAGATCAGAATCTATTTCATACATCTTCATTTAAATCCAGCATCAGACAAGAAGCAGAGTTCATCATTCAGAAACAGTGAGACAGCTTCTGTGTGTCTGTCTGTACCTCAGTGTCTCCAGTCTGCAGTGTGGATCCTCCAGTCCAGCAGACAGCAGCTTCTCTCCTCGTTCTCCTGGATGATTGTAGCTCAGGTCCAGATGTCTCAGGGGGGAGGAGCTTAGAGCTGAGGCCAGAGACGCACAACCTTCTTCTGTGATCAAACAACCTGACAGACTACACACACACACACACGCACACACACACACACACTCACACATATAAACACCAACACACACACCAACACACACACCCCCACACACACACACACACACACACACACACACACACACACACACACACACACACACACACACACACACACACACACACACACACAAACACCAGCGCACACACACACACACACACACACACAACCACACACACACAAACACCAACACACACCAACACACACACACACTTGATTCATCAAGAAAACGTGATCTTAGATGAATAATGTGGATCAGCAGCACACTAACCTGAGAGTGTCCAGTCTACAGAGTGGACTCTTTAATCCAGTAGACAGCAGCTTCACTCCTGAATCATGCAGGTTGTTGTTGCTCAGGTCCAGCTCTCTCAGACTAGAGGACTGGGAGCTGAGGACTGAGGACAGAGTTTCACAGCTTCTCTCTGAGAGGTTACAGACACTCAGCCTGAAGAGGATATGTTTGGTAAGTTAATCAAAATATCAAATAAACTAAGTACATTTAAGCTTATTGGGTAAACTTTCACATGAATAAGTCCTTACCTGAGCGTTTCCAGTGAACAGTGTAGAGTCTTTAAACCACTACACAGCAGCTTCACTTCTGAATCCTGCAGGTTGTTGTTGCTCAGGTCCAGCTCTCTCAGACTAGAGGACTGGGAGCTGAGGACCGAGGACAGAGCTTCACAGCTTCTCTCTGAGAGGTTACAACCACTCAGCCTGAAGAGGATATGTTTGGTAAGTTAATCAAAATATCAAATAAACTAAGTACATTTAAGCTTATTGGGTAAACTTTCACATGAATAAGTCCTTACCTGAGCATTTCCAGTGAACAGTGGAGAGTCTTTAAACCACTACACAGCAGCTTCACTCCTGAATCATGCAGGTTGTTGTTGCTCAGGTCCAGCTCTCTCAGACTAGAGGACTGGGAGCTGAGGACCGAGGACAGAGCTTCACAGCTTCTCTCTGAGAGGTTACAACCACTCAGCCTGAAGAGGATATGTTTGGTAAGTTAATCAAAATATCAAATAAACTAAGTACATTTAAGCTTATTGGGTAAACTTTCACATGAATAAGTCCTTACCTGAGCATTTCCAGTGAACAGTGGAGAGTCTTTAAACCACTATACAGCAGCTTCACTCCTGAATCATGCAGGTTGTTGTTGCTCAGGTCCAGCTCTCTCAGACTAGAGGACTGGGAGCTGAGGATTGAGGACAGAGCTTCACAGCTTCTCTCTGAGAGGTTACAACCACTCAGCCTGAAGAGGATTCAGAAGAACACAAATGAAAGCAATTACAAACTATTGTTGTTATTTCTGAATGAAGAGAACTACATTTGAACTGGATAGTTATGTGAGCACGTACAGAGCTTCGTTTGAAGCTTTGATCACAGGCAGCAGCCTCAGAAGAGCCTCCTCTGAAGCAGAGTATTTCTTCAGGTCAAACACGTCCAGATCTTTTTCTGATGACAGTAAGATGAAGACCAGAGCTGACCACTGAGCAGGAGACAGTTTATCTGTGGAGAGACGTCCTGATCTCAGGGACTGTTGGATCTCCTCCACTAGAGAACGATCATTCAGTTCATTCAGACAGTGGAACAGATTGATGCTTTTCTCGGCAGACAGATCCTCACTGATCTTCTCCTTGATGTACTTGACTGTTTCCTGATTAGTCTTTGAGCCACTTCCTGTGTGTGTCAGCAGACCTCGTGTGAGATTCTGATTGGTCTCTAGAGAAAGACCGAGGAGGAAGCGAAGGAACAAGTCCAGGTTTCCATTAGGACTCTGTAAGGCCTGGTCCACAGCACTCTGATATAAATGTGTTGGGTCAGGTTTTTCTCTGAATCCTTTAGACCACCTGGATGTTGTTTGATCTTCTGACATCAGATTGACTCCAGAGTTGATGAAGGTCAGATGGACATGAAGAGCAGCCAGAAACTCCTGAACACTCAGATGGATGAAGCAGAACACCTTGTCCTGGTACAGTCCTCTCTCCTCTTTAAAGATCTGTGTGAACACTCCTGAGTACACTGAGGCTGCTCTGATATCGATGCCACACTCTGTCAGGTCTGAGTCATAGAAGATCAGGTTTCCTTTCTGCAGCTGCTCAAAAGCCAGTTTTCCCAGAGACTTAATCATCTTCCTGCTCTCTGGACTCCAGTGTGGATCTGTCTCAGCTCCTCCATCATACTTGATGTTCTTCAGTTTGGACTGAACCACCAGGAAGTGGATGTACATCTCAGTCAGGGTCTTGGGCAGCACACCTCTCGTTCTGGTATTCAGCACATCCTCCAGAACTGTAGCAGTGATCCAGCAGAAGACTGGGATGTGGCACATGATGTGGAGGCTTCTGGATGTCTTGATGTGGGAGATGATTCTGCTGGCCCGATCCTCATTTCTGAATCTCTTCCTGAAGAACTCCTCCTTCTGTGGGTCAGTGAACCCTCTGACCTCTGTCACCATGTCAACACACTCAGGAGGGATCTGATTGGCTGCTGCAGGTCGTGTGGTTATCCAGAGGCGAGCAGAGGGAAGCAGTTTCCCCCTGATGAGGCTTGTCAGCAGCACATCCACTGAGGTGGACTCTGTGACATCAGTGAGAGTCTCGTTGTTTTTAAAGTCCAGAGGAAGTCGACACTCATCCAGACCATCAAAGATGAACACAACCTGGAACTCTTCAAACCTGCAGATTCCTGCTTCTTTGGTTTCAGGAAAGAAGTGATGAACAAGTTCCACCAAGCTGAACTTTTTCTTCTTCAGCACATTCAGCTCTCTGAAAGTGAATGGAAATGTGAAGTGTATGTCCTGGTTGTCTTTGTCTTCAGCCCAGTCCAGAGTGAACTTCTGTGTTAAGACTGTTTTCCCGATGCCAGCCACTCCCTTTGTCATCACTCTTCTGATTGGTTCATCTCTTCCAGGTGAGACTTTAAAGATGTCTTCTTGTCTGATGGTTGTTTCTGGTCTGTGTGGTTTCCTGGATGCTGTTTCAATCTGTCTGACCTCGTGTTCATCATTGACCTCTCCAGTCCCTCCCTCTGTGATGTAGAGCTCTGTGTAGATCTGGTTCAGAAGGGTTGGGTTTCCTGCTTTAGCAATCCCTTCAAACACACACTGGAACTTCTCCTTCAGGTTAGATTTGAGTTTTTGTTGGCACACTGCACCAAACGTTCCTGAATAAAGAAAGAACTGAAATCAATGAACAGATCCTGATATAGATGACATGACTATCTGAGTTTGGAACTTTAAACCTCTTTGTCCTTTTTCTAAAATACTAAATCTGTTAAAATGTTCTTACTGCTCTGCAGACAGTCAGCCAGCTCCTCCTGCTTCATTCTCCTCAGGAAGTGCAGAGTGATCTTCAAAAATGCCTCTTTACAGCTTCTCCCCTGCTCTTCATCCTCACTCTGACTCTCTAAGCATTCTGGGTAATCTGGACCCAGAACCCTGTGGACTCTCTTCAGCTCGTTCTTCACAAAGGTGATGATGTTCTCCTCCAGCAGCTGGAACAGAAGGAGACACTGGATATTTAATATAAACTGGTAGAACTCAACATGTGATTCATCTGTCAGTCTGAAGGTCAGCTGGTCTAAACAGAACAATAACTTAGCATTAAATTATTGTAATGGTAGTATATTAATTAACAGTGTGTTGAACACACCATAAAGATGGAGTCCAGGTCTGTTGGATTCTGCTGGTCTGATTGATCTCTGTGAATGTTGGAGCTCTCCTGTTGAACTCTGTGACAGGACATATTACACAAGAAAACAACAGGATATATATAATGAAACTCTGAGAGAGAAGATATGAGTCTTAAAACAACAGAGACATATCAATTACTTCATTTTTAATTCTCACCTTCCATCAGGGGCTGCTACGTGCTTACGTACTACAGGTGAGTGTATTGCATAATTTCCTGTTCTCCGCTGTATTGTGTTGTTCAGCGCTGATCGTTAGAGCTAAAAGCTTAATTGGTAATTTTGCCTAGATTCTTACGACTGTTGTTTCCAACACACTGTACGTTCAGACAAACAGAAGTGATCGAAAAGCACTCTTTCTCTCTAGCGACAAACCTGCTTAAAAGTTTTGTTTATTTTAGCTACCTACTCTTAGCCTAGCTTAGCAGTTAGCTTTATTTACAATGGCTTTGTTTTCTGTCTTTCCCTCTCCTGCTCTCTCCTGCTCTACGTGTCATATGTTAAGTTACTCCTCGTCCTCCTTTAGTGATAATCTAAGAAATGTAGTTTATTTTTAGCTTTGGAGGCGAGGGTGTCTGAGTTAGAGAGATGGCTCCGCACAGCTGAGTCATCGTATGCAGCAGTAGTTAGCCAGCCACCTGTAGCCGGTGCGGGCCGACATATTTTTTTAACAGTTTTTATCACTCTCCTCCAGGTGCAATAGAACGTACAGTTAACAAACGGCACATTACCCCTGAAGTAGCCACAACTCTTAATATCTTACAGAAATACCACCTTACCAACATCCTGTGAACAACTTGTTACCGATTTTAACTATAAACTGAGGACAGTGCTTGATGCCTGCTCTCCAATCACAACCAAGACAGTAAAAACAAAAAAAGGACTGAAAAACAAAAATAGAAATTGATAAAAAAATATACTCGTAGAAGTAATAAAAGACTACAACAAAGCTATCCGAAAATCAAGGCAAGAATATTTCTCAAACCTGATAAACAGCAACATTCACAACCCCAGACATCTTTTCAGGACAATAGATTCTCTGTTACACCCCACAACCAATAACAGCTCAGTGCTCTCAGGATCTTTTTAAAAAAAATGTAATTCTAGTCTTCTAGTTAACCCTCGACCAAGGCTGAATTTTTCTTCTTTTGAAAGCCTTGTTCTTAGTCTTTCACATCCAGTCTCAAGAACCTTTCAGCCAGTTCTAGTTGTTGTAGTTTACCGCCCTCCTGGCCCATATTCTGAATTTCTGTCTGAATTTGCAGAATTCTTATCAAATGTATTCCTTAGCAGTCATAGAATAATTGTTGTAGGTGACTTCAATATCCACGTGGATGTTGATAATGATAGCCTTAGCACAGCTTTCATGTCATTATTGGTTTCACCCAGGTTGTAAACAAACCTACTCATCGTTTTAACCACACCCTGGATCTTGTTTTAGCTTCTGGCATTGAAATCCAAAACCTTAGTTTTCCTAGAAAATCCTCTTCTATCAGACCATTTCCTTATTACATTCGACTTTGTCCTACCAGAATTATCTCTGCTTAAAAAAAATGTGCTCTCTAGAAGTTTATCTGATAGTGCTGTAGTTAAATTTAAGGAAGCTATTTCAGCTGCTTTTGATTCAGTACCATGTATCAACCCTGTTGGAAACTGTTATGATAGCTTTAGTCCCTCTCAGCTAGATCAGTTTGTTGATAGTGCAGTGGATTCACTGAGAGTTACTCTTGATTTGATTGCTCCCCTAAAACAGAAGGTTATCAAATGGCAGAGACTAGCTCCATGGTTCAACTCAGAAACCCGTACTCTAAAACAATTGTCGCGATATTTTGAAAGAATATGGCGCTCGACCAAAACGGTAGAATCTCGTTTATTCTGGCAGGATAGTCATAGGAAATATATGAAGGCTCTACGTCACGCTCGAGCTGCCTACTACTCCTCTCTAATCGAGGAAAACAAAAGCAATCCTAGATACCTTTTCAGCACTGTAGCCAGGCTGACAGAGAGTCATAGCTCCATTGAGCCTTGTATTCCTCTAGCCCTCAGCAGTAATGATTTCCTGAGCTTTTTCAACAACAAAATTCTAGACATCAGAGACAAAATTGGTAACCTCCTGCCCTTACCTGGTGCAGATACGTCTGATATGGCAGAGACAGTTCCAGGACCTGATATTAATCTAGACTGTTTTTCTCCAATCAACCTTTCAGAGCTAAATTCAATTATTTCTGCGTCGAAACCGTCAACCTGTCTTTTAGACCCAATACCAACCAAGCTGTTTAAGGAAGTCTTTCCCTTAGTTAGCGACTCTATATTAGATATGATCAATATGTCTTTACTGGCAGGCTATGTACCACAGTCATTAAAAGTAGCGGTAATCAAACCTCTACTCTAAAAACCTACTCTAGATTCAGGAACTTTAGCTAACTATATCCTATACCCAACCTTCCTTTTATCTCAAAGATCCTGGAGAAAGTGGTAGCTAATCAGCTGTGTGACTTTCTCCATGACAACAGTTTATTTGAGGAGTTTCAGTCAGGATTTAGAGTCCACCATAGCACTGAGACTGCACTAGTTAGAGTTACAAATGATCTACTTCTAGCTTCAGACAGGGGATTTCTCTCTGTGCTCGTCTTGTTAGATCTTAGTGCTGCTTTTGACACCATTGACCATCAGATCCTATTATATAGACTAGAACATTTACTTAGAATTACAGGGACTGCTTTAAGTTGGTTTGAATCCTACTTATCAGACCGATATCAGTTTGTACATGTTAATAATGAGTCCTCTATGCACACCAAAGTTAGCCATGGAGTGCCACAAGGTTCAGTGCTTGGACCAATTCTCTTTACATTATATATGCTTCCTCTGGGAAATATTATGAGGAAACACTCCATACAGTTTCATTGCTATGCAGATGATACTCAGCTTTATGTATCAATGAAGCCCGATGGCACCAGTCAGTTATGTAAGCTAGAAACGTGCCTTAAGGACGTTAGGACCTGGATGACCAGAAATTTTTTGCTACTTAACTCAAGACTGAAGTTATTGTGCTAGGCCCTAAAAACCTCAGAGATACTTTTTCTAGTGATTTGACTGTCCTTAATGACATCAGCCTGGCATCTAGCACCACTGTTAGGAATCTAGGAGTTCTATTTGATCAAGATAAGTCCTTTAGCGCTCACATCAGTCAAATTTCAAGAACAGCCTATTTTCACCTTCGTAATATAACCAAGATCCGGAATATCCTGTTGCGAAATGATGCAGAAAAACTAGTTCATGCATTTGTTACCTCCAGATTGAATTATTGTAATTCTCTTTTGTCCGGGTGCTCTGGTAAATCTCGAAAGACTCTTCAACTGGTCCAGAACGCTGCAGCTTGTGTACTGACTAGAACTAGGAAAAGGGACCACATTACTCCTGCCTTGGCTTCTCTGCACTGGCTCCCTATACAGTCTAGAATAGATTTCAAGATCCTTCTTCTCACTTACAAAGCTCTAAATGGCCAGGCACCATCTTATCTTAAGGAGCTACTAGTGCCATACTGCCCCTCGAGAACATTACGGTACCAGAATGCAGGCCTACTAGTGGTACCTACAGTCTCTAAGTATACTATGGGAGGTAAAGCCTTCAGTTATCAGGCTCCTCTCCTCTGGAATCGCCTTCCAGCCGGGAGGCAGACACAGTCTGTATTTTTAAGAATAGACTCTCTCTCTCTCTCTCTCTCTCTCTCTCTCTCTCTCTCTCTCTCTCTCTCTCTCTCTCTCTCTCTCTCTCTCTCTCTCTCTCTCTCTCTCTCTCTCTCTCTCTCTCTCTCTCTCTCTCTCTCTCTCTCTCTCTCTCTCTCTCTCTCTCTCTCTCTCTCTCTCTCTCTCTCTCTCACTAACTGCCTATTTTCCTGGGAGCTCTTGAGCTCTCTTAGGCTGGTTGATGGCCTGCCAGAACAACTCCCTCCTCACCGGATTGTTGATGGACGGCTTGCCTCCCCCTACCCCCTTGCTCCCTTTCCGTCTTCCTGCATCTTATCCCATCTCTCCCCCTATCCCTTTCCAAGCCTGGCGCAGTCTAGGCCTGTGAAGGCTGTTTCGTCATGAGCCGGGGATCCGGCCGAAGATTTCTGCCTTTTAATAAGGCAGTTTTTTCTTACCACTTTTGCTGCTTTGCTAAAGTGCTCATGATGGATAGGCCGGATCTTTGTAACATAACAATGAGTAAGGTCTTTTACCTGCTTTTTTGTAATGTTAACAGACAAAGAGTAAGGTATTTTACCTGCTTTTTGTAAAGTGTCTCGAGATAACACTTGTTATGAGTTGACGCTATACAAATAAAAATTGATTGATTGATTGAAATTGATCTAAATGTGAGGTTTTTGCTGGCTACTTCAGGGATAAAGTAGTTGACATTAGGTCTGGTATCTGTCAGCAAAGCAAGCACACCGCACTTTTTCCAGTATCATGTACAATCAGTGATGTCAAGTTGGAAAGTTTTGCTCTGGTTGATGCTGCAACACTCAGGACAGTGGTAAAAGAAATGAAGCCATCCATGTGTTCCCTTGACCCAATTCCAACATCCCTTTTTAAAACCAATTTTAATTCAGTATCAGAAGATGTCCTCGACATAGTAAATCACTCCTTACAAGCTAGGTGTCGTCCCTACTGATTTTATACTGCCTTAATTAAACCTCTTTTAAAAAAAGGGAACCTGGATATTTTAACACCTAATAATTTTAGACCCATGTCAAACCTGCCATTTTTAAGCAAAATTTTAGAGAAGTTAGTTTTTTATCAGTTGAACCTCAAACACTACATTAGAAATGTTTCAATCTGGCTTTAGGAGACGCCACAGCACTGAGACGGCCCTGCTAAAAGTAGTTAATGATGTCAGAAAAAACCTCGACAACAACAAGCCTTCTGTTCTGGTACTACTCGACCTCAGTGCTGCTTTCGATACTGTTGACCACCAGATTCTTTTAGATAGATTAAGTGAGCATGTAGGCCTTTCTGGAAATGTTTTTAACTGGTTCACCTCGTATTTGTGTGACAGAAAATGTTTTGTATCGATAGAAGACTGCACCCTCAAACAATACGAGGTCTCCAGTGGGGTACCACAAGGATCAATTTTAGGACCACTACTTTTTGATTTGTACATGTTACCCCTGGGTGGTGTCATCAGGAGGCATGGAATCTCTTTCCACAGCTATGTGGCCGTGTCTCCTGATGACACTAGACAAATTGACTCACTTTTTAATTGTATTTTAGATATAAAAGCCTGGATGTCACAGAATTTTTTGCAGCTCATCCAGGACAAAACAGAGGTTTTAACCATCGGTTCAAAGGCTCAGAGAGAGAAACTGGCCCCCAAATTACAAAAAATAGGACTCAACCCAAGTCAAGAAGCTCGGAATCTTGGGGTGATCTTTGAGTCAGGCTTTAATTTTAAAAGCTGGCCTGCATGAAGGGTGTCACAAAAACAGCATTTTACCACCTGAAAAACATCGCCAAACTGAGGCCATTTCTCTCTCTGAGCCAAACAGAGAGCCTATTGCACGCTTTTATTACTAGCAGGCTGGACTATTGTAACGCTCTCCTTTCTGGTCTTCCAAAAAACACAACAAATTGGCTACAGCTACTACAAAACTCTGCCGCACGAGTACTGACAAAGACCAGAAGGAGAGCACACATCACACCTGTTTTAAAATCTTTACACTGGCTGCCTGTTAGTTTTCGTGTTGATTTTAAAATTATTTTATTAGTTTATAAAGCATTACATGGCCTTGCACCAGATCACCTATCAGATATGATTTTAGTTTATGAACAAATACAGCCCCTCAGATCCTCCAGGTCCTCTCTCTTAGTTGTTCCACAGAGCAGGACAAAAATCTTTGGCGATGCTGCTTTCAGCTGTTACGCGCTGAGACTGTGGAACAACCTTCCTAAGGGTCTGAGAGGAGCCCAGAATATCGAGATTTTTAAACGCAGTCTTAAAACTCATTTATTCAGTCTGGCTTTTATATAGTGCTTCATATCAATTCAAATCTTAACATTACTGTATTGTGTTTTTTATCCTACGACAATTTTAAATATTTTCCTCTTATGTATTTATTTTAATATCTTGTTGCTTTTATGTGTCGTATTTTATTTTATTTTATTTTTATACATATTTTTTTAATTCTTATTGGTGTGCATTAGTCTCTCAATGATTTTATCAATGATTTTATAAACTACTTTTTTCAACAACTTTTCTGCACTCTTGTTAAGCACTTTGAACTGCAATTGAATTTGTCTGAAAGGTGCTGTATAAATAAAGTTTGATTGATTGATTGATAGCTTGGCTTCCCCCCCGGTGGCTCCCGAGCAGCCGGGAGGCAGTGGCTGGGTTACTGTCCGAGGGAAGCGTTGTCGAAAATCGAAGCACACGGTTCCCCCACCAACCACTTCACGTTTCAAACAAATTTTCTCCACTCAGCGACACACCCGCTGAGAATACAACTCTGATTATTGGAGACTCCATAGTCCAAAACGTGAAGCTAGTGAAGTCAGCGGGCATAGTTAGGTGTATACCCAGGGCCAGAGCGGGCGAAATCGCATCTCATTTAAAGTTGCTGTAAGAGTGAAAATGGGATATGCAAATAAGTTAGAAACATATGTTTATTATGTTCTTTCTCTATGCAGACATAACTTTAGTATTTTCTTAAATGATTGCTATAATGTTGGTTACAAGTGTTTACAGTAATGTTAATATCCTGTTATTAGGTAGGCCACCTAGTGGGCGCTGTTCAGGCAGGAGTGAGCTGTGGAGTGAGAGGAGAGAAAAAGGAAGAACAAGAGGAGTTGTGAAATGTACCGTGCGTCGGAGAAGCTGACTAAAGTTATGAGAAAGACCCAGAACGTGTTTGGACTGCTTTATTCCTTCACATACACCCACGTCGCTTACATTGCTGACAAAGACTAAAGGTAGATTTGATACAATCGTAATTCATGTCGGCACTAATGACTCCCAACTACACCAGTCGGAAGTCACTAAGGTTAATGTGGAGTCGGTGTGTACTTTTGCTAAGACGATGTCGGACTCCGTAGTGTTCTCTGGACCCCTCCCAAATAAGACCAGTGATGACATGTATAGCCGCATGTCATCACTCAACCGCTGGCTGTCGAGGTGGTGTCCAGCAAACGATGTGGACTTCATAGATAACTGGCAGTCTTTTTGGGGAAAACCTGGTCTGCTAGCTAGAAACGGCATCCATCCCACTTTGGACGGTGCAGCTCTATTATCTAGAAACATAGCAAAGTTTATTAGTCCAAAACCTTGACAACAACACAGAGTTCAGACCAGGAGGCAGAGCTGCAGTCTTACACGCTTCTCTGCGCCTCCCTTAGATCTGTCTCCCAGTCACTATAGCTGTAATTCTGAATCTAACTGTAGTTATACTATAGGTACTGTGTCTGTCCCCCAGCCCAGACCCTTTTTTATAAGTCATCCAAACGTAGAAAAAAAATGCGTAAATTGTCAAAATCTCATTAGGATCAAAACTACGAATACGATTTTGCAAAAAAATCTGAAAATTCACTGCAGACTTTTGAACATTAGGTCCTTAGCATCCAAATCGCTTTTAGTGAATGATCTGATATCAGATCAGCATATTGATTTACTTTGTTTGACTGAAACCTGGCTGTGTTGAGATGAATATGTTAGTTTAAATCAGGGGTGTCAAAGTTCTATTGGGTCGGGGGCCGGATTTGTTCAAATGAGACCTCAAGTGGGCCGGACTAATTATGCAGACATCACTATAACTCAGCACATGGATATATAGGCTAATGTATGATTAGAAAATAAAGACAAAAAAAGGTACTTGTATAGAAAACTGCATGTTAACGCATAAAATGTAAAAGTACATTAAGCAGAGGGGTTAACTCTGTCATTGCAAACTCCATGTTGGCACATGGAAATATTTAAATGTACCACATTACAGAAGAAAACATCAATAATTATGTTTTGTTTGAGATTATTATATTATGTTTTAATATTTCTGTTCAAGGTTATACAAACTTTGACACAGGTTATTCTAGAGAGAGAGAGAGAGAGAGAGAGAGACTTTAGATGTGTGTGTGTGTCAGGCCACAGCACAGTTTGCACTCGTTAAGGTTCATTACAGATAAAACCTGCTCACATGAATAACTGTCACAAACACACAGAGCGTCTTTGATGTAAACAGTCATCTTCAGGTATTTCACTGTCAGGCATCAAATGTTTCCAAACCAACAGACTTGAATTGATCCTTCAGTGTTGATCACTGCCATCTGATCAGCACCGTGTGGAGTGCTCGTTCTTCAACTAAGTAAACTCAGTTAAACGACTTCTGATATGAGCCTGGCAGTCCGTTCTTCTACTTGTCCGCACTATCGTGATCTAACTCTGTCACTGACTTTTTATGCGTCATGAATCTGTTTCATCTCCGTGCGTAATTCAAGGAAGAATTTTAGCGCTGCTCCACGGTTAAACCAGCGGACCTCTGTATGATCGTACAGCCTGTGTGTGATATTGTTTTCAGATAAGCAAATAAGCAAATGTTCAGTAATAGTTATATTTTTACAGTCTGATGAGGGCTGGTGATAAAGGCGCAACAGCAGTCTACTGCAAGTGATGTCGGACTGAAACCTTTAGGTGATCAACACAACACGTTCACCTCTGAGTGACCTAAAAATGAACCATCTGTAATTAAAATCAGTTAATATTCATTTTAATTTACTGTTTTTACAATAACCAGAGGTAAAATAAGTCTATCATCAGGCTCAACGCCGGTGTCCACAACCTACACTTAGTCTGGATGTGAGGAGACGGTCTGGGCCGTTACGCAGGACAGAGAGGATTGTTTTTTATTTGCACGAGCCGCTCTTTGTGGCTCACTCCATAGGAAGCTTTGTTATTATTAGTAAAACTTTTGTTTTACATCAGTCAAGACAGGAGAAACTGGAAACAAGTGTGGACAGAACTGAAGACCGTCAGGATGAGCGCGCAGTGCAGCGGTGTGCCTGTCCTTAAGTCCCGTGGCTCTGATACAATTCTGGCAACTTGTGAGCAAATAAAACTAAATAAATATCTCCCCTACGATCTCTCTTGAAAACCTGCATTCTGTGTCACCTCTCTCAGGTGTTCAGCCTGTTTTCTGATGTGATGTATTACCAGCGTAATGCAGGAGCAGATCTTGCCACTTGTCTTTTTATGATACTCCCTGCTGAGAAGATAGTTCATAGTGCCCCATTTAATTAATATTAGTATCATGATATCAATCTTTACGTTGCTCATTATACACGTTTTAATAGAATTCGGGGAAAATACGTATTACAAATATTTAATTTATAAAAAATCTCAAAATATTTTTCAATACATTTCCTCCTTTTTCCCAAAATGTCTCACGGGCCAGATGAAACCTGCTGTCGGGCCGGATACCTCACCACTGGACGAGGTGGTGGAGTAGCAGCTATTTTTAATTCTAGTCTTCTAGTTAACCCTCGACCAAAGCTGATTTTTTCTTCTTTTGAAAGCCTTGTTCTTAAGCCCAATTCACACATACTTTGTGCGCGCTGTGGTCCATCAGCGCCGCGCACTACGTTGTACTAAGCTGCTACTCTTGTCAATCACTGTGTTCACACAGGGCGCGCCGCGGTCCGTCTCCGGAGCGTGCCACCAACGGCACTACGCTCTGCTCCGTTTCAAATACGCAGCGAGTCTATTTTCGTCGGCGTACGCTGCAGGAACGCGTCAAGCTGGACAGGAAGTCAGACAAGGAAACGCACAGAGCATCCGGTCAATTTCAAAATAAAACACAATATACGGACTCACCATCGTATTTTTCATCACTTAATCAACATTACATCAAAACAGGAACCGAATTAACAACAATGCATCCTCAGAAAGACAAAGCAACATGTTGTTTGCATGTTTTTCTCTTTATTCCCGTGGGATCTTGTAGTTCTCCTGTGATGTGTCATGGGTACGCTCTGCTGCGCTGACGTCCCAGAAACGGATCCAGTGTGAACAGGTGTGAGCCGTCCGACAGAGCAAAATCGTGGCGCTGACAGACCACAGCACACACGGAGTATGTATGAGTTGGGGGTCAGTCTTTCACATCCAGTCTCAAAAACCTTTCAGCCAGTTCTAGTTGTTGTAGTTTGCCGCCCTCCTGGCTCATATTCTGAATTTCTATCTGAATTTGCAGAATTCTTATCAAATGTATTCCTTAGCAGTGATAGAATAATTGTTGTAGGTGACTTCAATATCCACGTGGATGTTGATAATGATAGCCTTAGCACAGCTTTCATGTCATTAGGCTTTATTGGTTTCACCCAGGGTGTAAACGAACCTACTCATCGTTTTAACCACACCCTGGATCTTGTTTCAAAGATCATTTTTAATCAGATTGTTCCAGTTTAAACTGGCAGATGGATAATCAGTAATCAGGAGGCAGAGGTGATGTTCTCCACTGTTCTCTCTGTTTCTATTAGAACAGTATCTCACTCAGAATACAGCCAACACTGTGTCTGTCCTCAAATTCTTCAGACTGATGAAATTAAAGTTAACAGAAGACGACTTAAACATAAACACAGCTCAGAAAGATGCTGTGGTTAGTAACTGAGATTTACAGATAGCAACATGCAGTAATACGATCTCACAGAGAGAGATAGAGAGAGAGAGAGGGAGGGTGAGCTCAAGGTGCCAGTTCCCCCAGTAGTCTAAGCCTATAGCAGCATAACTAGGAGCTGGTCTACACCAGCGCCAGCCCTGACTATAAAATTTATAGTTACTTTTAATTCTATTCTTTAAAATAGAGAGTGTGTCTGCCTCCCGTACCCCGGCTGGAAGATGATTCCAGAGGAGAGGAGCCTGATAACTGAAGGCTCTACCTCCCATAGTACATTTAGAGACTGTAGGTACCACAGGCAGGCCTGGTAACTGAAGGCTCTATCTACCATAGTACACTTACAGACCGACCAGAATTTACAACGAGCAGCAACTACTGTTAGGATACAGAACAGATCAAGATCAAGAACTTGTCCATAACGACTTCAGGAACCTCAACCTGGAACTCACTTCTGGGACAAAGTCTTCAGACTGACATCACTTCAGATGAGAGAACCAAAGCACACAATGATCATGAAGTGGTGAGAAAACAAAATGAAGCTGATGAGGAAAATGAAGACAGGTGAGTAGAGTAGAAGGGAAGGTCTGGGCTATTGAAACCTAGAAGAGAAGGAGGTGAATTCTGAGGACCTCTGGTGGAGAAGTAAGAGAAACAGGAGAAAAGTACGAGTCCTGGGAGAGGTGAACATGGACTGAAGACTGAGAGTGATATAATGGCTGAGGATGAAAGAGTGAGCCTACAGAAAAGCAGAACAGAGCTCTTTGTCAATTTCAGATCTCACCTTCCATCAGCCGGAAGTCCATCTTTAAAGAAGATTGGATGAAGTTTAGACCGGTCACTCTTCATGGACACACAGCTGGGTCCAGGAGAGTCTGGTCTCTGTTCCTGCATCCTGATAGAAACAAACAAAGAAACAAAGATAATTTTTAATCAGATTGTTCCAGTTTAAACTGGCAGATGGATAATCAGTAATGAGGAGGCAGAGCTGAAGTTCTCCACAGTTCTCTCTGTTTCTATTTGAACAGTATCTCACTCAGAATACAGCCAACACTGTGTCTGTCCTCAAATTCTTTAGACTGATGAAAGTAAAGTTAACAGAAGACGAAAGCTCAGAAAGATTCTGTGGTTAGTAACTGAGATTTACAGATAGCAACATGCAGTAATACGATCTCACAGAGCGAGATAGAGAGAGAGACAGGGAGGGAGATATAGGAGCTCAAGTTGCCAGTTCCCCCAGTAGTCTAAGCCTATAGCAGCATAACTAGGAGCTGGTCTACACCAGCGCCAGCCCTGACTATAAAATGTATAGTTACTTTTAAGTCTATTCTTAAAAACACAGAGTGTGTCTGCCTCCCGTACCCCGGCTGGAAGATGATTCCAGAGGAGAGGAGCCTGAAAACTGAAGGCTCTACCTCCCATAGTACATTTAGAGACTGTAGGTACCACAGGCAGGCCTGGTAACTGAAGGCTCTACATCCCATAGTACATTTAGAGACCGTAGGTACCACAGGCAGGCCTTGTAACTGAAGGCTCTACCTCCCATAGTACATTTAGAGACTGTAGGTACCACGAGCAGGCCTGATAACTGAAGGCTCTACCTCCCATAGTACATTTAGAGACCTAGCATCATTCACAACGAGCAGCAACTACTGTTAGGATACAGAACAGATCAAGATCAAGAACTTGTCCATAACAACTTCAGGAACCTCAACCTGGAACTCAATTCTGGGACAAAGTCTTCAGACTGACATCACTTCAGATGGGAATAAGTGCTGCTTGCACCATCACAGTAGTTTTTATATTGTGAGTCAGTCCAGAATATGGATCCTACAAGGTTTGTAAAAACACTCAAGAGCTTTTAAGATCTTTGTCTGCAGTCTTCATGATACATCTGATCACCAGTGTCCTGCCAAGATCACTGGACCAAATGTTTAGTATACCACCATGACATCATCCCTGATGTACTAAACGTGCCTCAGCTGGACTCAGACACCATTCACTAAAACAAGGATCAAGTATTAAACTATGTAGTCCAGAAGAAAGTTTAGTCAGATATCAGTACAATGGTCAGCTGGATCAGCAGGATGTATGGACCAGGTAGGTCAGTGAACGTGACCTGAAGCTTTCAATGCCCAACATCTCACCAACAGAACCTCATTAGGTTCAGGATCTGGGCTGTGGACAAAGTCAGGACATCCAACATCCACCCTGTGGACCATAATCCTCTAATCACAGTTTTTAAACCGTGGCTCCCATCCTTGATGGTGCATGCTTTAAAATGGACGTGCAGAAGCAGACTCTCAGTGAATGAAATCTGATATTGTGGACAGTATGTCTGTTTGTTTTGGTCATCATTGGGAGTGAGGAAGGAGAGGACTTTCATTCTACCTGAGGGAAAAACAAAAATGTTCATTCAATAAAAATGCTTTAATTGGGGTACTGGTGGCCTAGTGGTTAGTGTGCGTGTCCCATGCAGGGAGACTGTAGCCCTCCAAAGTGGGTGGCTCAGGTTCAAATCCGACCTGTGGCTCCTTTCCTGCATGTCATTCCCCATTCTCTCTCTCCTTGATTTCTGACTCTATCTACTGTCCTGTCTAAACAAAGAGCCCAAAAATAAATCTTTCCTCAGATTTGTCTTTTTTTAAGGTTTGGCCTATTATTTTGACTTTGTCTAAGAATATTTAGCTTCTTTCTAGTAGGGCTGTTTTTGCTTTAAAGTCATAAAGTCCATCACACTGTCGGCTGGTTCTGTGTCAGGCAGGTTAAGTTCTGACAGGGTCGGGGAAATAGGGCGCAGGGAAGGACCCAAATGCAGAAATAAATGGACTCACAGCTGCAATAAAATGATTCTTTTCCACATTTTACAGCCTTCAGGAAGGTCAGGGTTCAAATACAAACACTTCAAAAGAAAAAACACAAAATAGAACCAAAGCACACAATGATCATGAAGTGGTGAGAAAACAAAATGAAGCTGATGAGGAAAGTGAAGACAGGTGAGTAGAGTAGAGGGGAAGGTCTGGGCTATTGAAACCTAGAAGAGAAGGAGGTGAATTCTGAGGACCTCTGGTGGAGAAGTAGGAGAAACAGGAGAAAAGTACGAGTCCTGGGAGAGGTGAACATGGACTGAAGACTGAGAGTGATGTAAATGGCTGAGGATGAAAGAGTGAGCCTACAGAAAAGCAGAACAGAGCTCTTTGTCAATTTCAGATCTCACCTTCCATCAGCAGGACGTCCATCTTTAAAGAAGATTGGAATAAGTTTAGACCGGTCACTCTTCATGGACACACAGCTGGGTCCAGGAGAGTCTGGTCTCTGTTCCTGCATCCTGATACAAACAAACAAACATTATCAGTTACTGTGAGCAGCAGATGAGACAGTGATGATGATGATGATGATGATGAAGGTGGGGTGATGTGAGTGCTGAGCTGTGACATGGAGAAGAGTCATGGGCCCTTTCTGAATAGCCACAGTTCAGTAAACTCTTGTGGTCATTCAGTATGCATATTTTGGGTCCACCTCAGTATACTGAACATTTCAGTATGGATACTAACTTCCGGGTTTTATGCAGTATGGATCAGATGCGTGCTTTCAGGAAATTAATTGTATTTTACCCACAATGCTGTGCGAAATTAAACGTAAATCGTCACTTCACGGTCGCCTCCAAATCAAAACAAACGAGCGTGGATTAATTTAATCAATTTTTAATCTAGAGTTAAAGTCCCGACTGAAATCACCACTTTTAATTAAGAACAGAAAATAAAACAGATGTCTGCATTATTATAAAACCTTTCCCCCTCTATTTAAATATTGATTTCACTATTTAAATGTGTCTTTATTGGTTTGTTTTATATTCTGTATATTACTGTCTTTCATTTGTACTTTTCTTTATGTAGGCCACTGTATGTTATTTAGTTATTTAATCTGTCTTTTACTTGTGATATTGTTTTGTTTACTTGACTGTATGCGCATCATTCTTCTTGAATAAAGCTTAAAAAAAAAAACGGTGTATGCAGCCGGTTTGGGTAGCGTAAATGACGCCACTTCCATACTGAATGAATCAAGTTGGAACAAATATCTGCCTACGTGCACCTACTGAATAGTAGGTACTAACAGTATACAGCACGGATAGTAGGTACTGACTACTGACAGATTGAGTCGGTACTTGGCAATTTGGATACAGCCATGGACAGTTAGAGATCCTCACCTCAGAGCTTCATGTTCCTCACACAGAGAGGTTTTAGAGGGAGGGACTCCCTCCTCTGTGTCCTCACACTGATCCATAGCAGAGCGCCCCCTGCTGTCACTACAACAACACTGATGGAGTTCAGCTGCTGAAGTCACATCCAGTCAAAGATCTTCAGCTGTGGAGAAAACAAAGAGAAGAAGCTGCTGATTCACCTTCATCATCATCATCATCATCATCACCTCACTGTCAGTCTACAAACATCACATCTACCTGGTTCACCTTCAAAAAGGGAAAGCAGCACCAGCAAAACCATGGTTATGCTATGGTCCAGCGTGATTGCTGGGCGCTCTTCTTTGCTGCTGCAAGACACATTTTTCTCGCAGTTTTTGGGTACGCATAAAAGTTTAAACATTTTTCAACTTTTTTGATCAAGAAGCAGAGTCGCAGTGATCGTCAATGTCACTTAAAGTAGCCAATCAAATCAAGGAGGTTTGACCTCCGCTTTTTATGACATTTTCGCCTCCTCCTCTTGGAGCAAACATATTTCATTTGGTCGCCCGTATGCACACACAGCCCTGCTCCACAGGCGCTCCCAGCTGTTCTTTCTTCAGCTGCGTTCAGGTGTTTTTTTGAGGCGAGTTGCGTCTCTGTGTGATCGGGTCCTAAGAGGGCCCCATCTGATAGCACTCACTCTCATCGCTCTGCTAAGAGTCACATGATTTATTCCTATGAAATGAATTATCCGTCTGAGAGTGAAAACAGAGGAGCAGTGGTGGAGCAGACAGTGAAGATGAAATGTAACAGTAAATGACCGAATGCTGCGAGTCTAGTCTTAACTATCGGGGAGAGATGTTCTTTATGTTGGAAATAATACTTCTGTGAACTTTGAAGATAAATGTTTATACAGAGCACTTTTTTGTAGGTGTCAGATTATTGATTACATATTGGTGATGAATGGTTGGAGGACCCCCCTGTGAAGGGGCCCAACAGACTGAATAGCAGAGGAGTGTTTGTGTTGCTTGGCAACCGTCCAGTTTCAGAGAAGTTGTGGAACCAGTTGAGCTGATGGAGTGATTATTTTTAGTCCTAACTGATGAGGACAGACTCCACACCCTCCCTCTGCTGTGTAAAACTGTACTGTTAGCATGTTAGCATAGCCTGCATGCTAACTGAGAGTCATTGTGTTCCCTGCCCTTCTATTATAGTCAGAGCAGCTAATGAACCTGGTGGCTAACTGTTAGCTTACAGCTCTTTTGACACTTAAATCAAACAGAGAGTCTTAAAAACAGTGAAAAGTGTCTCTTACCTTCAACACGGAGAACAGATCTGCGTCAGAACGGGTCAGAGTCAGAGTCCTACTGAGACCAGGAAATACCACAGCTGGTTCATCAACATACCAACAGGTGATCAAAGGGCACACCCTCCATTTCCCCCTGAAGGAAGTTTGAAAAAAAACAGAAACTTGAGTTATTATTGACCATCGTCCTTTTGAAATGATCTTCAGTGATCGATAAACTTCTGTGTTTAACATGTTTTATTTAATTGTCTAAAAACTGTCGACAGTTTCACAGTGAATGATCATTTACATCGTTAGTCAATCAATGGGACGCTCTTTGAAATGAATGAAAATCTAAATGTACCTGGTTCATCTGAATCTACAAAGTAACTATCAAAGCAGATTTTAAGTGTCAGTCACAGCCAATCGAAATCTGTCCATGTTCACACCTGACGCAGGTATGACTACACTAAAAAAGGGACTACTACAGGTGATGTACAGTACCTGTGTGTCACTGCTGAAGCTCCCCCTGCTGACAAACTACAATAACTAACTTCCTGTTTCCAACACCTGCATACTAGGGATGTAAAGATTAATCCTGAGGCATTTAAAAAATGATTCAAAGGTGTCAACGTTCAGTTTGATACTCTGAAAAACTGAATCGCAGTACTTTTTTTAAACAGTAGAGGGCGCCATCTATTCATGCTTCTCTTGTTTGACTTCCTACTTCACTCACGTGAGCCTCAGCACCTGAAGAGCAGAGGTGGTTGGTTGTAACCTGGTTGTAACAAGCAGTCTTTATCATGGCAGCTGCGGTGCAAGATGTTGAAATTCACAGCTTCAGTCCACCTTAGTTTGCATATTTCCTTGGATTTATTCAAATAAATCCCTTAAATTCTTTTGAAACCACGTCTCTGCCTCATCAGTGTTCGAATCTGTGTGTCTTAATTATTTACATTTGGAGTTTTAAGTTCTGTATTTCCTGAGGTGCAAGCCCCCAGGTGGCGTTGTCGGTTATTATTTGACATAAGATATTACCATTCACCAACCCTTGCCACACTTACATTGGAAGGAGTCATTAAACAAAACTGCAACTCCTCCTCCTCTCTTATGCACTCTGGCCTCACTTACAAAACTGAAGTTGGAAGGGGTTGACTCGATAAGAACAGCTGCACTGTTACTTTTGTCTAGCTAAGTTTCAGTTAAAAACATAAAATCAAGCTTGTGCTCAATAATAAAATCATTGATTAAAAATGATTTCCCTGCCAGTGATCTAATGTTTAGTAGAGCCAGCTTCAGGGTCCTAGAAGCTTCGGCTGCTAACGTTTTTGGGACAGGTTGCGGCTCAAAAGGAATGGATGCTAAGTTTGACAAGTTTGCAAAATCACATAACTGCCTTTTGTTTCTTTGCAGAGTCCCCTTTATTCTTCTATTACCTATCATCACAGAGATTTTGGAACCTACTGACGTGCAGGGCCCCGGCTTATCCTGGAGAGAGTCATGACTGCTGATGTCCTTGCAGCCTGGACACAAAACACATCAGTTTGACCTCTGAATGTTTTGCATTTCATCCTTATCAAGGTGGGGGGGGGGGGGGGGGGAGCCGTATCGGAATGGGCGATGGTGGGCGCCGTCGGGTGTTTATGGGAGAGAAAAAGGGAGAAGGGCGGGGGGTACTTTTTAATCCAGCATTGACCAGCTCCTTCATCTGGTCAGTGAACTCCAGGTGGGGGGAGGAGGGAGATGATGATCTGATCGGGGTTTGAGGGGTCAAGGGTGGTGAGAATTCAAAGGTGTTGGTGTTGGTGAGGGGGTCGAAGGTGGATGGAGACCCCTCCTCTTGGTTCCGATGTCTCTCCGCTTTAGGTCTCTCCTCAGATACTGGCAGACGTGATTCTTGACGAAGGTTTCCATCACGCTGTGTTTTGTCTTTCTTGAAAGCTGTTTTTTTTTGTCTCTTGTCCTTGGCGACAAGAGAGAACTGATGGTTGAGGCAGGAAGTAAAATAGGTTAGAGGTGAACAGTTTCACCCCTGACATGTTCAGGCAAAATCCATCTGCCTTAAAAAGATGTCTGTGTTCCCAGAAAATGTTAAAATTGTTAATAAAATTCACTGAATGGGCATTACATGCAGTTGTAAGCCAGTTATCCAGTGCCAACAACCTGCTGAATCTCTCCTCTGCTCTTCTGACTGGTGGTATGGGGCCACTGATAAACACATCCACATCCAAGGGGCTGACCATCCTCAGCAGACCAGTGAAGTCCTATTTCAAGACTTCAGATTGTTGTTTTGTGACATCATTTGACCCAATGTGTAGTATGACATTCTTCACAGTCGGGTGTTCAGCCACAATATGCAGGATCCTTTCTGCTAAATCAGAGACCATATCTCTGGGAACACAGTACTTCTGTGTTTTTACCGAACATCCTTTGTACATCTTTAACAGCAAAGTCACCCACAATCAGAGTTTCAAGCCCAGATTTTTCAAGACAGATTTTGCTGATTTATTTTCAGGAAGTAATATTCCACCAATTTTTGAAGATGCTTTTCTTGAAGATGCATGTAAACTAAAGGACGATTTAGAGAGAAATATGGGCGGAGAAAACTATTCACCAAATTTATTTTTGAATTATGATATTACCTCGGAAGAAGTGAAAACTGCTATAAATAAGTCTAAGCTGAAAAAAGCAGTAGGTGTGGAAGAGATCCCAAATGAAGTATTAAAATCACCTCCTCTTTTAAACATGCTTTTCTGTCTGTTTAGGTTTTGTTTTAAACACATGGTATAAATCTATTATCAAACCTATCCCAAAGTCATCTAAGAATGACCCTAGGATACTACTCAATTACAGAGGAATCAGCCTTCTTAGCACAGTTTATAAACTGTATAGTAGTATTTTGAATGCTAGGCTGACCCAGTATCTGGAAACAGAGGAATATTTAGTTGATGAACAGAATGGGTTCTGAAGGAATCGAGCCTGCATTGATCATATTCACACAATTTCAACAATTGTCAGGATAAGAATTGCAGAAAATAAATCTACTTTTGTATGTTTTGTGGATTTCCAGAAGCCTTTTGATTGGGTAAATAGAGAGCTGCTAGCCTTAAAACTTTTAAAAGCAGGTGTGGATGGTAAATTCTATCAAGCTCTAAAATCACTGTATAGCTGCTCTGTTGCATGTGTTCAGGTAAATGATTTTCAAACTGACTGGTTTAAAACCCCTTTTGGTGTTAAACAGGGTGATGTCCTGTCCCCTAGTTTGTTTTCTCTATATATAAATGACCTGGGGTCTCATTTATAACCGTTGCGTACGCACAAAATGGGGTCTGAAACTGGAGTACGCCTTTTCCCACGCAAAGTTTGTGATCTATAAAAACAAACCTGACGGTAAAATGTGCGCACCGGTAAGCAAACTCTGACCCAGACGTACGTTCATTTAGAGGCATGGGAATTTGGCGACACAGACGGTGAAGTGGTGAATTGAAGCCTGCAGAATGTATATTGACGTCTCTTCCACATTTTATTTCACTAAATATCAAACTTTACTGACAGATCCACGTCATCATAATCATTCAAACCGATGAGTTTATTTAGGCTATAATCGTGCATGTAGTGAGCCTGTCATGATTTGGTTTCTTATTTTCAGAGTTTAGGTTTTCTTGTTGTTTTTAGTTCTCATTCTTGTCTGATGGTGTTGTTTCCCTTGTGTGTTTTCTAGGTTAGTGTTTCATGTGTTATTTCTGTAACTTCATATCCTAGTGTTTCTTTATGTTCTAGTGTGTTTTGTTTCATTCTTGAGTTCTGTGTGTCTTCAGTGTTTCATGTATTTTATTTTGAAGTTGTCCTCAGTGTTGTGTCCATTCCTTCCTCTGTGTGTTTCCCTCCAGTGTGATTGCCCTGATTGTCTTCACCTGTGTCATTAGTCTCACCTGTGTTTGATTACCCCGTGTCTATTTAGTCTCTGTGTTTCTTCCCTTCTGTGTCAGTTCGTTGTATGTTGTTGGAATGTCAGTTTTGCTCGTGCTCCTCTGTGGCTCCCTGTTTTTGATCCCTGTGTTTTTTGTTGAACTTTTGAAATTAAGTTTTGTTGCCTTTCGCCTTTTTGTTTAACTAAATATTTTTGGTTTCTGCACTTGGGTCCACCTCCATTGTTTCCCAACCGTTCATAACAGAGCCGTTTCCAAGAAGTACCTTTCATTATGACAATATATAAACATAAAATAAAAAATATAAGTCCACCACATACATATTGCATCAGCGCCGTCTCGCCTTCATTATCCCGGACGGACCTCAGAGGACCGGACTTGTACACTAATGTAATCACTGATTACAGTTAAAAATTAGACAAACACAAAAACCATAGAGCCTCCAGTTTTCATGTATCATCAAGTGTGGTTTATAGTTTTAATAAAGATGATTGCATCAAGACGCACAGAGACACGGCGGTGGCTTCACACATTTCGCCTTCTCGTTACTCAGAACATCTTCATCAGCTGCATGTATTTATTCTGTAAATAATTCAAGTGTAGACGTTAAGTCGGGGCATCTCTGACAGGATCATTAGGCCTTTATATCCTCATAATTAGTCACAGAGCAGACAGAGTTTCCCACGAAAAAAAGGGGCCAACAATCAAATGTTTTTTGTTCGTTGATCAAACCTTTGATTAGTAATATGATAGAGTGAGGGAGAATGCTGACTGACGTGAGCATTCTGACAATATGAAGAAATTAGTGTGGGTCCTGAAAACATGTAAACATTGCAGATATTCTCGTGCGTAATGATGAACGGTGGATGTTTTGGCGCTGGAGGAAGGACAGCGTGAATGCAGCAACCACGTGGTGTCATTCTCTGATTTTCGTTAAGTTCATGATCCTCCTGCTGCAGCAAACTACCGATATGTCCATTTTATCCTTCACTTCATTCACAAACTCCTCCGTTTCTGTGTCAGAAAGTTTTGTTTCTTTGTCTAAACTTCCGGGATCCAACACTGGAAACCTTTGATCTGCCCCCTCGTTTGTATGCATTTTCATTCACGTGCTGCTTTGCATTGACCGTTTATGGTTGAATGTGGGCGTGTAGAGGGCGGAACATGGGACTAATCTACGTGCGCACAATTTCCAGGTGGATCGTGATTTATAAAGGGAACATTGCGTGCAGGTGTGCGTACGAACGGTTTTATAACTCTGAATCATTTTGTGCGCACGCCATTTTCGGGTTTCTGGCGCACAAACATTTTTAGTATGAATTCTACGCACTCTTTTATAAATGAGTCCCCTGGCTCTTGAAATCAAGAATGCTAATTTAGGTATACATTTGAATGATTTAACTGTGGGTACTTTGTTGTACACCGTCACATTGCGGTGATTGTGACGGTGTCTGTATTTAACACCTTTTGAAAAGAACGTGCTAATCCAGGAAACCAGCGTTACGCACAACAGGCTGCTGTTATTGTAGTTAGGAGGAGACATAAGCACAACAAAATAAGGCATAAAGATCACGTTTTACCAAACAAGTGTTTACATGTTTCAAATGACAGAGAAATAAATGGCATGCATTTATTTTTTAATTTGATTAAATATTCTAATCGTTAAAGAAGAGAAACACCATGATTAAACTACAGGCTATTGTTGCCATATATCCAAATAAAACTGAACATCCACAGCCTCTGCATTCTATAGAATTTCAACATTGACATTTATGTCTTATTTCCTTCTTTTTGCCAACATTACATTTTAAACAGGGATTTCCTTTTTCTCGGGTCGCGCGTCTCTCCATAATGCACTCGTCACCTCCCTCTAAAGCCCGCTGCTGCTACTCTGTAGGACGCTTGGATTGGGGGACCTCACCACTGCTTGTACCCCCGTCTTCGATACCTTTTTCCAGGGCATTTATGTCCGATCAGACACAGCACTGGCCAGCTGTCTGGTGCGCAGCAACATCGAGTGAAGAGCGCCCAGTCCACAGAGGACACAGCTCGCACCTCCTGCGCAATGTATGACACTTCATTTTTAAGATTAGGGGAAGAAAAGAGAGGCCCTGTTTTCTTATAACCATACATTTCTGTAATATTCAGATTTATCTCCTATAACTCAAAAGTATTGTGCGTTTATTTGCTTTTCCCACTAATACCTATTTTGCGCTTGCAGTCATCCTGCTTTCTGTCCAAACTCTCCATAATGTAAACCAGTAGAACACGCAAAAAACTAACTTAAATAGTACCGCCTCCACAAGGGTTGGACAGCACCTTAACAAACTCATGGTTAAGAGTTTGAAAGTAAGATTAGATGAAGAATCGGCTGATTTAATACAGGAAAAGTTACGGTTGACACCTGGAAATCGGAGGCGAGGGATATCCCTGGATGACACGGGGAAACTCAACAGATCTGTGAAAGCTATCACGGGTAGGCACAGCTATGCTGTGAACAGACCAGAATGGGGTGACTCAGAAGAGATTAAAAGTGAGGACAGTATGGAGATCAGTCAGGGAAGTGAGAGAACAAGAAACAAAAGAGGCAATTCTTTTGAGCTCGTTGGTATAAAGAAACAAAGGAAACTACGATCTGGAGGAGGAAGTGGGGAAATCAGGGTTGAAGAGAAGGAATTTCTCAGAAAGTTATGTTGGGATATATGACCTACAATGTAAGGGAATATATACCCAGACCAATGAGATGCTTTAACTGTCAAAGATTTGGACACACTGCTCAGACATGTAAGGGAAGGAGAAGGTGAGCAAGGTGTGGGGAGGATCATGAATATGAGCAGTGTAAAACAGGTATGCAACCAAAGTGTTGTTAACTGTGGAGGGAATCACAGTGTGGCATATGTGAGGTGATGAAAACGGAGGTGCAGGTTCAACAAGTCAGAGTGCACAATACAATCACATATGCAGAAGCTGTGAAGGTGGTGAAACAGGGGAGAGGGAGAGAGATGGAAGATACAAATGAAGGCCAGAAGAACAAACAGCCAGAACAAACAGAAGAAGGGAAAGTGTGCGTGGATCTGAAGAAACTGGTTACATTCATAGCAGGGGTCATAAACGCAACAATGGAAACAAAATCAAACACTGAAAGAAAACAAATATTAGTAAAAGTGACAGCAAATCATCTAAACATGAACAAACTGACATGGGAGGAAGTGAGAAATGATCTCAATGCCCAGGCTCGTCAAGAAACATCATGTATAGGATAGCAAAAGACCCACCATGGTTCTTTTATTACAATGAAACGCAATGAGCTTTTCAAAGAATTTTAACCATTTATAGGTCCATTACCAAGATTACCAGATGTTATCTATGTGCAACAAACATGGTTGAAAAGTCACTTAGATTTCAGAATTAACAATTACTCTGCTGTTAGGTGTGATGGGGGAGGAGAATGTGCTACATTTATTAAAAGGAAATCTTTCATTCAGAGCGGTTAGTAAAGGGAGAGAGGGAGGATTCATACTCATAGAAATGTGGACGGATGTAGGACAGACAACTATTATCAATTATTATAATAAAACTAGATCTCATCAAATGAAAGCAAATACAGGCACAGACTAAAAACCATGTGGTCTGGAGTGGAGATTTGAACTCACACAGCACATTGTGGGGAGGGAAAAGACGGATACTAAATAATAGAGCAACTTTAGGAAGACAGTCACTTGGTATGTATAAATGATGGTAGAGGAACACAAATAAATATTCATACAGGAAACAGTTCAGCACTAGATCTGATGCTGGTTTCAAGAGAATTGGCAGGAATATGTGAGTGGAAAATATGGGAAGAAACAACAGTTGGAAGTGACCTGTTTTCCAATATTTTAGAATATATATGTGGATAGAGAGGTAAAGGAGGAGGAACGAGAGGAACAGTGAGTATTCAGTAAAGATAAATGAGATCACTTTCAGGATGTGAAAGGGGAAGTGGGGAAATAGACATCACTCGAGACATAGAAGAGGTAATTGAGTAGTTTTTTGTGTACTTTTACTTTTAAAGTAGTTTTTAAAATCTGTACTTTTACTTTTACTTAAGTAGAATTTTTTAAGTATTTCACATTTTAAATCCCATCTGTTACTGAGTAATGGCTGAGGCTCCTCCACTGTCAGGACCGGAAATACACGCAAACAATTTTAAAATAAAACCAGGCGGCACTTCAGGTTTAACGTTTCATTCATTTAAAACTAATTTACGGGAATTCACACAAAATACTTCAATATAAAACTGAGGAGTTACATCCATTTGAAACGTTTTAGTCATTTATTTATATGAACATAAATACATTTAACGAATATAAATAAATGTAACTCATTACTCAACATCCTCTTTTTTACAATCTCTAATTTATTAAGACGAGAGATGAACAGCAGAGTGAATTAGTGCAGAGAAAAATGCTCATCGAGTCTGCAGTGAAGGCTCTCTTCTTGGAAAAACATCTCATACAAAATTCCTTCTTTAAATATTAAAGTGAAGCATAGAAGTGCAAGAAGCCTTATTTAATATTTTTTAGGACAAAATAAAATAAGCTGATATGTCTAACTAAACTGAAGGATGACATTAATGACATTAAAGCCAATAAATAAATAATTAAAGCAATGTGGGAATGCATGAAGGCAGGCATAGTTAGTCACTATTCATGTTTACAATAAGTCATGATGTTATGACATTAATATATATAATAGGCCTATTCATCATGTTTCATTCTGTTGACATATTTCAGAACAGGAACTTCTCCTGCACTCCTTCATAAAGTCATCATTTCACTCTTAGACTGTACAGCGGCACTATTGTCTGAATATAGTTTAACTTTTATTTGTCATCATAGTTTGAGCTTACCTCGTGCATTTTAATTTGATATGTGGGAAAAGACACTACCATTGTAATAAAACCTGCTGATAAAGGAGGTGCTATTTGTATTTTAAAACGGGCTAACTATATAAATGAAGTGGAGCGACAGTTGTCAGATCCCGTTTGCTATGAAAAGACAGACAAAGACCCAATCGCGTGAGGTTTCTCCCAAAGCTCCCTGTCTCTCACACACCCCTGAGACCGGTCTTTCCCTCTTTCCCTCTTTCCCTCTTTCCCTCTGTCAAGAGCCATAAAAGTGCAGAAAACAGCAAAATACAAAAGCAAATATTGATCATTTTATTGCAGAGTTTGTGTGTACATTTTGGCCATGAAGGTGTCCATAAAAAAGAATAATGCAATCAAATAAATGTTGTTGCTACTCTTTGACATATCAAAGACTCTAATCACCATTCATCTAATAACTTTGCATTTAAAGGTTACAATTCAGAAAATAATTGAATGTTTTGAGCAAGTCGAAAGTTGTTTAACTTTAACTAACGCAGCAGAAAAATATAAAAACATTTTAGGAGGGCACAATGTTCCAGCAGTGGTGTTGTTTTACCTTTATATGCTGTAGAAGAAGCTCGTCACGAGGCAGGATACTGCTCGCCACTGTGGCGGCGATAAACATGAAGAACTCCAAACTCTGTACACTTCCCTGACAAAGTCAGTTAAATTAGAATGATTACAGCCAAAAATGAAAAACACTGATAAACGGATACGAGGCAGCAAAGATATATTCCAATACCGTTTAATTCCTGGATACACCACAAAGCATCATCTCTGACTTAAAATAAATCTTGTAAACTAAAAGTGGTACCAAATGTGTTTTTATTTTATCAATATTTCAGCTCTTGTTTTCTTGCTGTCAATTTTCAGATATTTGTTTGAATCTTAAACACGTTAAAAAAACATTTATTGTTTTATTCTCGTAAATTTACAACTTTAATCTCGTAAATTTACGATTTTATTAACATAAATTTACGAGTTTAATCTCGAAATTAAAAAAATAATAATAATTTAACGTGGCCCTCATCCTCCGTCGTACACTTCTATATCATAAAATGGGTTTTTCATGAAAGACACACCTTCTCAAAGACATAACCCTTGTGCCCTCCTCAAATGTATTTATATTTTTCTGCTGCGTTACGCTGTAATAAATGATTCCGTAGTCATGTACATTTTACTTAATATATCTGATAAAATGTATTAAATATAAATGCGTCCTTGATTTTGTGGCAATTGTTTAAGTAACTTTCATACAAAAATGTTTGAGATAGTATCTGCTGATTTTGGTTACATTAAATATAATCTTTATGTTTATGTAATTCTAAATCTAGAGTGAATCCAACTCAGTAGAATTAGTCAGTTTTTAATTGAAAAGCACTTCCTGTTATTTTGCGCCTTTTTTCTTCTTTTGAATTCAGCAGGCTCTCATCTGGTCACAAGACATAAAGAAAGTGCGGATGACTGGTGCCCCTTTCCCTCCATTTAACTCATTGATTTAATTTGGTTGACAAAGGTAAGGAGAGTTATTTTATACTGTAATGTTTATGACTTGTGGGTGTATGCTACGTTACAAAACAAAATTAGCAAGCAAAGTAATACAGAGAGACAGAGACACAGTAGCGACGGAAAGGTAAATTATGCATGTTATGTTAGGCTATAGTGTGATGGTATTACGCAACGATATCAGAAAGATATCACGAGTAGTTACACTGAGAAAACCACAAGCTTTATTTTGAAAGTTGCTGAAGAGGAAAGAGGAATCGCTCGCGCGGGGAGGGATGTAAACAACATGGTCATAGTTTTCTCATTCAGCAGGTAAAGGTACGATAACGTGTTGAAAAATGCGAGGAGAGAAATTGGCAATGCAACGACAGTGTCTTGAACCGTAATTTTTCAGCACAGCCGATCATGACAGATTTGAGTTTCGTGAACTGACGACCACGCTCCATTAAAAAACACAAAATTTATCACGACCGAGAGCTGTTAGCCCAGAGCTGCTAAATCACACATTGACTGTGACTGTGTCTGTGATACTCGTGCAAGCTCTCACGCATTACTTTTTTTTCACGTGCTGAAAAGCATAAATTGCTCCTCTTTATTTAATCCTCTCTAATTTACAGTATTTCCTCACTCGCTGCTTGCTGACACCGAGCTGTCACTAGCAGGCTACACTACATTTTTACAGTTTCCCTCTGTGTTCATTCTATTATTGATTATGCAAAGAAGATGTCTTACTTTTTTTTTTTTAACTATGCATTAACTACTTAATAATTAGAGCTACTTACTTATTTTTTAGATACGTTGATAAGGTAATTCAAAGTGAATTTGTGAATGCTGTTAAAAACTATACTTTTGTCATACATGAAACATGCAGGATAAAGTAATCCTAGGAGGTTAACCCACTACATTAAGAATATATATTCACTCGTGGAAGTTTAGTTTTAAAGTGCAAACACTTTTCATAGGCTGAACTGGGTTCTTTCTCTCTCTGCCTTTGCTAGTTGTGATAAAAAATATCTATTGATTTTATTCAATGTAAAAATTTAACTTTTTTTTTTTTTTTACAAATCCGTCTTCCTTATATTTAATGTAACCAAAATAAGCAGATACTATCTCAAACATTTTTGTATGAAAGTTACTTTCAACAATTGCCACAAAATCAAGAAAGCATTTTTATTTAATACATTTTATCAGATATATTAAGTAAAATATACATGACTAAGGAATCATTTATTACAGCGTAACGCAGCAGAAAAATATAAATACATTTGAGTAAAATGCAACATTGATGGTTAAGACTAAAGAAGTCTTATCCTAATTCTAATTTAAAATGAGATGCAACGTTTTTCATCAAACTCATTGGGTATATTATGAGCATTAGACAAGAATTTCTACATTTCATCCAGAATTCATGTTTAGAATAGAACTAAAGAGACAAAGAGAACACTTCCAGAAGAATTCTGAAAATCTAATTATAACTTTTACTAGCCCTTCAGTACAAGCTATAGTACACATGTAATTGAGAGGGTGATGTTTTTATATTCAAATAAGAGCAAAGGCACATCTCTAATTTAAATATTTCTGTATTATCTTCTAGGTGTCTCCAGATGAGATGGCGGTGTAAAATCTGTGGATTCATAGCGACGACAAGGGGTGATCTTCTGACCCATTACAGACTACAGCACAGGACATTTGAAATTGGAAATCCGGTACCTTGTCTTGTTCATGATTGTCCATGCTCCTTTAAAACTTTGAATGCCCTACGCACACATCTTTCAAGATATCATCCAGAAGATGAAACTAGAGGGCCAGGAGTCATCTTCTGTTTTACATGTTTAATTTGCTCAACTCAACATCCCTCTAAAAAAGAATATTTTCTTCACCTTGGTAATCACCTGAGGAGATATGAAACTGTAGAGTGTGTTTTTGTTGGATGCACATCTTTTGTTGGCATCATCTTCTGTATGTTAAAGGCTGCTTGAAATGCTGTACCTTTAATAAAGTCTGATAAAAAGTGTTACTTTCGTCAAGCATTAAATGTCATTGTATCTTACTTAAGTAATATTTATTCTGTATTTTCTGATCGACTAATTCTAATCTCACACTAAAATGTAGGTCATAACGCGAACATGTATGTAATTGCCAAGAAATTATTATATTTACATTTTAAATAATTTTATTGAGGAAAATTAAAAAATGCACTGAATATAAAGATTAGTATTACTCAATTATATATCATTTATATATTGAATTTAAATATTTATATCAGTACCTTTTACTAATTTAGACATTTCTCTTATTGATATCTACTTAATCTTTTTGTTTAAATTTGGTTAATTTATTTTTGTGCTTTATTTGAATCTACTCAATTTAAACAAGTAATTCTTAAGGGTCTGATTTGAGTAACGTTAACTTAACTTTTAACATAGTTAGATTAAATTAATAATATTACGTGCAATCTGTTGCCTCAATTTTATAGAGTAGTTATGGTGTATCTTTTTTTTACAGTGTAGTTAAAGTTAAACAACTTTCGACTTGCTCAAAACATTCAATTATTTTCTGAATTGTAACCCTTTAAATGCAAAGTTATTAGTTGAATGATGATTAGAGTCTTGGATATGTGACAAACTAGTAACAAAGTTGATTTGATTGCATTAGTCTTTTCTATTTAACCTCTGGACACCTTGGTTGCCAAAATGTTCTCACAAAATCTGCAATAAAATGATCAATATTTGCTTTTGTATTTTGCTGTTTTCTACACTTTCTATGAGCTTCTTGTTGTGCAGATCTTGTTTTTACTAAGCAGTCTTTGTTTTTCTTTTGTTTTTTTTGTTTCTCAACAATAGTCAAAGAGCCGATTTCTTCTGTCGTTGTCAGATGCTTCACAGGAGGCTTTGCCCGAGAACAGGTACTTAACTTTATTTGGATGCATTTCTTTGTTTCTTCTATTTTGTAAAATATTTTCATTAATATTTTGTGTTCACTCTATATTATAAAACGCCCATTGTTTCACAAATGCTCATCTTCTCTCTCCAGATGCATTCATAAAACAATTAACCGGTTTCCAACGGTGGCGCTGCTCTGTAGCGACCCGGGCTGCCTCGTGCTAAGAACCCAAAGTATTTATATACTTAATAATGTTATCGTTTTATGTTCGATGTGAAGGATGATGTTGATGTTTTTTTTATGGCTGCAGCACGGGTGAAGAGCTGAAGACAAATTTCTCACTTTGTGAGACAATAAAGTTAATCCTGTCCCCTGCTATCCCTCGGCCATCTGTGACCACTTCTACTCCCTGCACTGTTTGATATTGTTTGTTCTGTTAAACTAGTTATTTGTATTTATTTATATGAAATATTAGAGTTATTACCATTTTATTCATGTTTGTTTAGAAGTATAAAAATATAAAAAAGTAAATCAATTCTGTTGAATATAAAGATGTATGAATGTTTTCATTAAGTCTATGAATATTGTCTTTGATGGTTAAACTCTGCAATATAAGGGGCAACCGCTGAAATCTGCATAAATACAAATTTCTTGCAATAAATTCTGACTGCAGCGATGTGATTGTTGGAAATCCTTTCATTGGGATAACAATGCAACTGAATTTACTTGCACAGCCCTATAGCCTACCCTGACCTATGTTTTAATTCTGTTCTTTTAAAGGAGGATTATTATGATTCCAAAGAGGTGGAGAATCTCAAGTCCCTGGAAGAAATACGACTGCAGACTTTCACTTTAAACTTGAAAAATAAGGAACTTAAGACTGGTAAGAGACCACGTAAGTGCTCAGAGTGCGGTAAAAGATTTAACGTAAAAGGAATCTTGACCAGACACATGATGATTCACACTGGAGAAAAACCCTTCAGCTGCTCTCAATGTGAGAAAGTATTGACCCATAAGGTCAGTCTGACATGTCACATGGCAATTCACAGAGGGGAGAAACCCTTCAGTTAACCTTTTTGCAGTAAAGCATTTCAACAAAAAGCCAACACATTTTAGTTCATACAGGAGAGAAACCCTTCAGCTGCTCTGAGTGTGGTAAAAGGTTTAGTTTTGAGGGAAATCTGACCAAACACATGATGATTCACACTGGAGAGAAACAATATCGCTGCTGTCACTGTGAGAAAAGATTTACCCATAAGGCTAGTCTGACATATCACATGGCAATTCACAGAGAGAAATCCCTTAGATGCTCTCAGTGTGGTAAAACAATTTAGACAAAAGGGGGGTCTGAAGTCACACATGTTAGATCACAAAGGAGAGAAAGCCTTCAGCTGCTCTGTTTGCAGTAAAGGTTTTTCCCAAAGAGGAAATCTGACCAGACACATGTTAGTCCACACTGGAGAGAAATGTTAATCCTGTGCAATGGTAAAACTGATCCAGAGGAATCCAAGTTAACAACATCACTAATTTGTATTCATAAGTATGTATTGACTAACAGATGTATAAGTGTAGTTATAAAGGGATATAAGACAATTCTATTGACAGAAATCTGTCTCTACTTTTTTGACATTGATGTTTTGTTGCTGACATATGAACCAGTAAGTTGGGAGCAGCTATGACGTTTGAATTGAAAGGGTTTATATGAAACAGTTACAGTGTAAGGATCCTTCTTCTCTCCTGATATCTTCTCTTCTTTCTCTCACTCTGTTTCCTTGGAGGCCTCTGTGTTGGGTAGCACAAGTTCTTCAGACAGCTCATGTGTAACCTTGTAATAAATAAACTGATGTAGAGTGAGAAAGACTTTCATCTACTTGTGTTATTTTGTGTCGAGTGTCTAAAGTGTCTTTGGTAAAGAAAAGGAGTTCAGCAGATCCTGATGCAGAGCGACCACAGTCAGGTCAGGTCGATGTCGATTTCACTGAAAACCTGTAGCCCTTAATAAGAATCCTGCAGTCAGAATACAAAATAAAGAAAATCACAAACTGAATGATAACACCTGTAGATGTCATCTGGCATTCTGGATTTACTCAACATATTGTTAGAAGAAACGACAGAGATGTATTATAGCCTTCAGTGTGTGTAACTAAATGATATATGGAAAAAAACACTTCAATGGTGTGTTTATTTGTTCTGTTATCATTTCTCTCTTTGGCTTCCTTTTTGCTGCTTCACTGCTTTTTCTACATTTTCAGCTAAGAGGAAAATGATCCTTCGATTGGTCTTGGCGCTATCCAATTCCCACGGTAACCTGACTCGTCATCAATCTTAAAACTTTTCTTATTTCAATAAAAGTAACTGCTTTCATTTATCAACATTTCACCTCCAAGCAGACCCTTATTCTAAAAGACTGAACACATTGGTTTGGGTTAGGCCACGATAGTAAAAGAGTTCAAAGAGGAGACTTTAATGCAGCGAGGTTACAACTGTTTATTGTGTGTGGTTCTGAAAAGCAAGGAAAATATCTATGAACAAAATTCTTCACATATACATTCCTATTATAATTGTAAAGTAATCTGGGGAAGCAGTTTTCCACTTATACAATGTTAACCATGCATCTTTTAGCATCCTTACCTTCCTTTTTCTCATTTTAACACCAAACAACACAAATCAGAATTTAAGTTAATATAACCAATAAATGAATCTGAATTTTAGTATCTATTCAGTTCTTTATCTTTTGTTTACAATTTAAACAAACCAGTTAAATGTGTTCAATATTAATTATTATTTACCCTTCTAATTTAATTGTTTCCTGTGAACACTACACTATAAAACCAGAATGCAGAGTGCATCACTATGAAATAAACAGCCTACATTAAATACATGTCACCATTCAAACATTCTGAACAGATAATTACCAAAGAACACAGCACACTTACCAAAGGTATCTCTGCTGTCTTCCTTTCATTGAATTCAGCCTGAAAGTGTCTCAGCATCTCACCTCACTCCTGCTCTCACACACACCGCTGACACTCCTGTCTGTCAGTTAGAGCCACTCAGCAGGTTTACACACCTGGCTCACAAAGGTTACCTGATTTCCTGACCTGCTCAGTGCTGCTCTCCAGTGTTCAATACAAACTTTAAATAAAGGCTGACAACAGAGATAACCTGAGAAGTAATAATAAAGCTGATTAACCTTTAAACACAAAGTAAATAAAAGCATATTAATATTTTCATTTTCTGTTTGTCCTTAGATTTTAACAAAATAAAGACTGATTTAAAAAAATCCCCCAGACACCAAACATTTGTTATATGGAAAATAACTTTTTTTGTGTGTTTTTTTCATTAAAAATATTATCATCATGTAATCAAACTGGCATTTAAAGGGTTAAATCCTGATAATGATTCAATATTTGATCGTTTTTATCAGGACTGAAGTTGATCAAAAGATTTAACCCAAAAAACATAAAAAAAATTAATCTGTATTATTTTTATAGCAGTTTTTGGAAGTGAACATTTTTGTCCTTAATGACTCAAGAGGGTAGTACATTTTAAATCTGATGCTACACAAAAACTAATAATGCATCAAAGTCAATATTTTGTATAATCTTTGACATATCCAAGACTGATTTTAAAAAAATCCCCCAGCCACCAAATATTTGTTATATGGAAAATAACTTTTTTTTCATAAATAACAACAGTGATCAAGTAATGAAATTAGCATCTAAAGGCTTAAAATCCTCAAAATGATTGAATGTTTGGTAGTTTTGAGCAGGGCGGAAGTTGTTTAAGAGATTTATGCAGAAAGTAGCAAAAAAAAAAGTAATCTGTTCTATTTTTATAGCAGATTTTTGGAAGTGGACATTTTTGTCCTTAATGACTTAAGAGGGTAGTAAATTAAACTGATGCCTGAGGGTTTAAAGTGTGTCTTATACAGATTTGATGGTAATAACAGCTTATTTCAAGGACCTTCATATAAAGTGTTACCCAAGAAGAACTTAGACTGAGGTTCTGTCTGTGTTTAAACCAGTGGGCGCGCACTGTAGCTGTTCCCACTCAACGTTCTTGAAGCCAAAATACGCCGCTTAGGGGCGCTTCCATCTTGCGATTTTAATGTCATTTGGAGCCAGAGTCTGTGCAGTAGGGTCCGGGGAGAGGAGCCCTGGTAACACGCCCCGCCCACTTAGCGTACTGCCCTGATGACTTACGCAGCCCAGCTACGCTGAAAGCGCTCTGCCGGTCTACGATGAAGAAATGTGTAAGTACAACAAACCGCCGTATTCAGAGTCTAATATTTAAACACAGTGTTTTAAAAAATCCAGTTATTTTAATCATTATTGAAAATATGTGAGCTGCTGGGTCCTCTGGTTTTAACGAAATCATTCTATATTTAAACTATATTTAAGCTAGGTTAGCACCACAGACCGTAGGCTACAGGTGGTAAGATATGTTGTATTCTGTTAGAAACTGATAGTCTGCAATGTGAGTCATGTCTGCTTTTCTAATATATTTAAATGAACAGTAAATCAATTGTTTTTTGTGTCTTCATTTAGGCAAAGAAGAGATAAAAGCTGGTCTGACATCTTCCACAGAAGTGAAGTGTAAGTTAAAATCATCTGTTAAAAGTTTATATCCTGTGATTTTTATTTAAGTTTCATAAGAGGATTGTCAAAACAAGATATTGTTAACAATACAGTCTTCTAAAAATAAAAATCACACTGAGTCATACACCAGCTAAATATTAAATAGAAAGGTGATGTTTTCTTTTCCATTTTACAATCAACTGAACCTAAAAATAACTCATTTCAACCTTCATCTGCACACCTGTTACAGAGGTCAGGCTGGGGTCTCTTAGTTTGAAAGAACCTCCTCCTTTTATCACCTGTGCCAGATGCCCTGCTCATCCACTGTGGTAGAAATGACCTTACACCAGCAGCTCTCCCAGATGAAGAGTCCTCTCTGCCATCACCCAGAGGAGCTGATCGACGTCTGAAGAAGGTGGACAGAGTCTGGTGCTTTGTGACAGTGAACAGTGAGAAGGCTACCATAGTCATCCTCAGATAAAACACAGAGATCCTGGTCAATTTTTAATTTATTTTTCTTTACATGATGTTGCCCTGTGTTTGAAAGGCCAGATGCTGGAGGGTTGTGTTGGATTTGCTTTTCCATCATATTTTAACAGTCAAACAATCATCCAGGATCTCTTTACTTTATTTGATTTTTGTTTGGATTTCTTTGTTAAATTATGTTTTATACTTTCTCCTATGTCCCAGCAGTTTGACCTGATGGTCTCCCTTACTTCCACATGGTTAATGAAGCCAGGGGTTGTTTATTGAAGATTTCTTTTCATAAAATGTTTAAATAAACTTTTTAAAAATCTGATATGACTGTTTCTGATTAACTGGAGTACAACAAAGTGTTGGTCACAGTAAAATCATTTAGCAGTTAAGTTTATAGCTCACATTTGAAAAGGCCTTGAACTGACATTAATTTCTTCTTGACCAACAACAGCTAAGACAACAGCAAAGCTAAAAGACGAGCTCAGCTTGTCACAGCCGGGCTCGTCTGAGATAAATGAATAAACATTTAAAGCCAATAAGCATAGCAAGATACGCATGAGATTCCATTTCCATTTATTCAATCACAGACTTGTCAAACAGTCTGGCATGTTGTGCTGCTGTTTTAAGAGTTAATAACTGAAGAGAAGAAGACCATCGAGAGAGGACAGGAAACACTCAGGGGACGAGTCCTCCATGTTGTCAGGGGACGAGTCCTCCATGTTGTCAGGGGACGAGTCCTCCATGTTGTCAGGGGACGAGTCCTCCATGTTGTCAGGGGTTGCTGATGGATCTGAATCTGAGAGCATCTTCTGTAATAAAGAAAAACAATCACAGAGTTAAATGTAAAGTATAATGAATTTTACTGTGATGTTTCTGCCTCAGACCTGAAATCAGATCTGTCCTCAGGTTTTGCTAAACTTCAGGTTCTAAAGGTTGTTTTTAAGACAGGAGAACTATTTAAGAGAAAAAACAAAATATATAATAAGACATGATGAATTCAATAATATGATCAGCTTTATGAATTTATGTTTGAAGACAAAAGTGTTCCTGCCACTTTCTATTGAAGATTATTGTAAACTGTCATCACATGGGCCAGCCTGATAAATTAAACTAATGTTAAATATTCTCATATAATCAGAAAGCCAATTTATGTGCTGAACCTCACCGGAGCTGGAATCAGAGTCTGGACTGCTGTTTCCTTTGGACATTGATTTCCTTGAAGACAGAAAGAAGAACAATTTAAACATGAACTTCTTGCAGAACCATAGAGGCTGTTAAAATCTTCTGCTAGTCTTCCTTACATCTTAAGAAGGATTATAAATTGTTACTAAAATTACTTTGATGCCGATAGCGGTTACAATAACACGGTCCAATCATATGAGAGATCATTTTACCTTTGAGTCCTATGTGAAGGCGTTCTCTTCAGAATCAGCACTGCAAAGACAAGATGATGGCGTCCACCTTCACAAGCTGCTGCTTCAGTCTGGCTGCATCATGGTCACCTACAGGAACACCACAGAAATACAATCAAAGTACTTCACTGTATTTATCAGAGGATGTACTGTATGCAAAGTAGAATTCTTTTAGCTGTAATTCCTCAAAAAGATTTGAGACTGCTTTGTTATTTGAGAGCACAGATTGTTTCTTTTCCCTTCTCTCTGTTTGCCTGTACATGACCTTTCAGTGCTGTAGAAGATGCTACAGTAAATCCTGGATCAGCTGTGTGGATGGTGTGACTGTGTGCTAAAGCTTTGTTAAAGTTGTCACACACATACTCATATGTCTTTGGAGAGTAAAAGTGCAGTGTGGTGGCAAACTGCTTATAAAATATAAAATAGTATTTTATTGGTGAGGTGCCCCAATCAAAGCGTCCTACAGAGTATCAGCAGCTTTAGAGGGAGGAGACGAGCGCATTATGGAGAGGAGCGCACCGGAGGGGGCGAGCTGGGGGAGAGACGCACAACCTGAGAAAAAGGAAATCCCAGTTTAACATATAATGTTGGTGAGAAGAGGGAAATAGGACGACATAAATGTCAATGTTGAAATTCTTTTGAATACAGAGGCTGTGAATGTTCAGTTTTCTTTGGCTATAAAAAGGCAACAACAGCCTGTAGTTTAATCCTGGTGTTTCTCTTCGTTAACGATTATTGAAGCGAAATAAAAAATAAATGCATGACATTTAAAACATATTAACATGTGTGGGGGAAAACACGATCTTTATGTCTTCTTTTATTGTCTCCTCCTAACTACAATAACAGCAGCATGTTGTGTGTAACACTGGTCTCCTGCATTAACACCTTCCTTTCAAAGGTGTTAAATACAGACACAGTCACAATCACCGCAATGTTTGTCAGGTTTTGTCAATTTTTAGAACAATTTCTCAATGAGCGTCATTAAATTTACAATATGATCAACTTGTGACTGTTGAATTGGTCGTGTGTGGAAGACAATGCAGAATATTTATCAGTTTAAGCAGCATGATGCTCGATTAATATTACATTACACCATCGCAGGTTGTTGATGTTTGTGTTCACGTTTCGGTTAGTCTCTTAAATCAGTAACAGTTATATTAAATCAGATCTTACCTTTAGTTTTATCTGGATCTTAAATCAGTAACAGTTATATTAAATCACATCTTACCTTTAGTTTTATCTGGATCTTAAATCAGTAAGTTATATTAAATCACATCTTACCTTTAGTTTTATCTGGATCTTAAATCAGTAAGTTATATTAAATCACATCTTACCTTTAGTTTTATCTGGATCTTAAATCAGTAACAGTTATATTAAATCAGATCTTACCTTTAGTTTTATCTGGATCTTAAATCAGTAACAGTTATATTAAATCAGATCTTACATTTAGTTTTATCTGGATCTTAAATCAGTAACAGTTATATTAAATCACATCTTACCTTTAGTTTTATCTGGATCTTAAATCAGTAACAGTTATATTAAATCAGATCTTACCTTTAGTTTTATCTGGATCTTAAATCAGTAACAGTTATATTAAATCAGATCTTACCTTTAGTTTTATCTGGATCTTAAATCAGTAACAGTTATATTAAATCACATCTTACCTTTAGTTTTATCTGGATACATAGAGAAATATTCTCCCCTCGTATATAGTCCTATGAATGTCAGCCTGCACGGTGAAAGTAAAACCTGTTCCTCTCGGTATAGTCCACTTATCACTCAGACTGTAAACATGTACACATTAGTAATGATGCAGGCCAGATTACAATTATGTGACTTTGTTTTTGCTCTACATACTTTTTGAGACTTTACCAGATGTTTTTATTTTTGCTGTAAAATAACTGTACAGTCAATGAACCGCATCTATGAGCGGATCTTATATTACGATTCTTGGTTTTAAATACAATTTCAATCACAATAACGACATAACAATATCAAGAAACACAACATGTCAGTTATTAGGTTTGCTCATTTAATAAAATAAAATAAAAAGATAAATCATGCCGGATAAGTAACCTAGCTTTACAACATTTCAGCTAACCTTAGACTGCTTATGTGTTAGCTAGCTAGATAACGACTTTAACCAATGACTCATAAATCACTTTTTTACTTACCGAAAAAGCTGCAAAGATCCCTTATCTCCCACAGGTCGGTTAGAACAGTTTACTGCAGAACAACTCATTTTGCCAGCTCAAAAAAGACGAAAAAACTGAACGGAAAAATTCAACGGCGTCTCGGCTTTCCTTCACTACGTAACTTTTGTTATTCACAAAGAGAGCTACGCAAGATCGGCGGCTGTCAATCATCGTCAAATATGACGTGAAATCTAGTTTTTCAACCTCAAATAACTTATTTAAAACAAACTTCACAGAAAAATGAGCACTTGAACATAATGTAGGGTGATAATAACTAATGATCACAGCAGAGTTTAGGTTTGGAAAAAAATTATGTGACGAGTATTTTAACTTTACAGTTTGACCCACATCCCATCTGTTATCATTGAGGAGGCGGGGTTTATGACCTATACTGCAGCCAGTCAGTAGGGGGAGCTCTAAAAATAAAAGCTTCACTAAACCGGGGACCTTGTCCCGTCGATTATTTTTACAGTCTATGGGTGAAGAGTGTGTTCTTCAGGTGTGAGGAGAGGCACGTTATGATGCCGGGGACCGGAGCAGAATAAGCAGGAGGATGTATCAACTTGGAGAGGGAGGGGGGCACGGGGGTAAACTCCCCCACTCACTCCTTTCACGCCGTTATCAGCCGCAACATGATACAATGTTTGCCCCACACACACAAATACACACACACACTTGAGTCCCCACAGTTCGCCGAGTCGGGTGACGAGGCTTTTATAGGTTTGGTGACGTGGGGCTGTACTCCTACGTCATACTGTACTCCAAAAAAACTGTTAGAGTTTTTCAAACAGAAGGGCAGACACTATGCACATTTCTAACACAATATTTCAAATTTCAATACTTTGTACTCAAATGTCGAGATTGGGACTTGGATTGATCCATAACACTACTTAATACTCAAATACAGAGGTTTAGAGTTAAAGAAAGTGGTTTTAGGGTTTAGTTACTCTTTAACCAGAGCTGTCTCAGTGCTGCGGTTTGGTCCAAAACCTGACTGGAAGACATCCAAACAGTTGTTCAATATCAAGAAGTTATTTAACTTCTGAAACACAGCTTTGTCTATCATTTGACCTCACAGAGGAAGATTTGATATAGGCCTGTAATTATTCATTATTGTCTAGATTGTTCTTTTCTAGTAGTGGCTTGATGACTGCTGTTTTCAGGGCCTGTGGGAAGACACCTGAGAGACAAGTTTACCATTTGTAACAGATCTGGAGCCATGACTCCTCCTCCTGCTGCCAATATCAAGACAGCAGGAGGAGGACTTTAATTGTTTAATTGTCACTTGTTTTTTATTGGTGAAATCAGAACAATACAGACATTAAAGAAGGGGGTCCATTGTTTTTCTGTAATGTGGAACATTTAACCCCCATTACCACCCCCACCCCCCATTATCACACCCCCCAACCATGAAACAGACCAGCTGGACAGAGTGAACAGAGTCAGCTGATCTTCAGTCAGCAGTGTTTCTCAGACCGACAGACCACACAGAGACACTGAAGAACCACGAGACCAGAACCCAAACCCAGGATAGAGAGGTTCAGTGAATGTGGTGTTGAAGGTGTGGAGGTGGATCAGTGTGTCAGAGGAGACTCTGTAGAAGGACAGAGAGCCAGCAGGACAGTCCACATACACTGCTACTCTGTGAGAGACAGAGGAGGAGGAGGAGGAGGAGATCTCTGTTTTTCTGTTATTGTGATAGACATAGTAACCTTCATCAGAGCAGAACAGACTCCAGGACTGATCATTAAATCCAAACCAACATTCATTCATGTCTCCTCTCCTTCTGATTCCTCTGTAACTCACTGATACATAAACCTTTCCTCTCCACTCGACCTCCCAGTAACAGCGACCAGTCAGACCAGTCCTACACAGCAGCTGAAGACACCAGTAATCAAATCTGTCTGGATGATCAGGATATGACTGAAGCTCCTCCACATGTGTCACCTTCCTGTTGTTGTCAGACAGTTTCAGTTTTCTGCTCACTGTGTTTGTGTCCAGTTCCAGCTCACAGGCGTCTGATGGAGAGAACGAGACACAACACAGCTGCAGGTTATCATCTGTTCATTCATCAACAACTTTACTGACACTTACTGATAGGGGTGTAAAGGTACACGTACTCGGACCGGACCTTTTCGGTACAGGACTGATCCGAGTACGCGCGGAACAAAAGTGATTTAATCTGTGTTCCCACACGGACCGCAAAGCAGAAGCACACCTCAGGGTGGAGGAAGGCTGCGGCTGCTGGTATGGGACACAGCTTTTAGTTAGTAACTGTGCAAACTGTGCAGATTAGTAGTTCCTCGAGTCCTGTTGGTCTGGACAGTTGCATATAACCGGGATGGAGTTCTTTTTACAGACTTACTCTTAAGTTTTGTTTTCATTTTCAGCGATGATCCCGCTCAAACTAAGAGCAAAAGGGGAGGGGGAGACGCATCTGTGTGGGAGAATAACCTGCAGCAGAGACGTGCTGTCAGGGGAGGCAGGTGAGGCTCGTCATCATCAAAAGTAAAAAAACAAATAATCATTAAATCAAATAAATATTAATATTTTTCTACTGATCTGTGTTATAAATGTTATTTCTGTACGATTACAAAATTCTAAAATACTTTATTTCATTCATATCTTTTATTTATTGGAGACTCTTTTGGTTGAAGGAAGCAGCATAAGTTTATTTTATGTTTTTTTTTTACATTGTTTAATTTTAAATGTTATTAAAAAGTAACCTGAGCAGGTGTACAAGTCTGAACTGTCGATGCTGCACTTAGTCCAATGTGTAAAAGGGAAATTATAAATGTTCCTAATAAAGAAAAAAAAGCATCAGGTCCCTTTACTGTAGTGAAAATGTACCAAACCAAAGCTTCAAAACTGAGAACTGTACCGAACTGAAATGTTTGTGTACCGTTACACCCCTACTTACTGAGAGCCAATCAAACTTACAGTTCATATTCAGCACTGAATGATGTTTGACAGCTCTGAAATGTAATAATCCACTTCTAATCAAGTTCAAATGGAGTTACCATGGCAGCCAGGAAGAATGGAGATCCAAATCAACAAACACATGCAGTGAATAAAGTCTGACTAATCAAAGTGCAGCACAAAGAATCTATGAACCATCTGCTGTCTCCAACTGTTCTGTCCTCAGAGGTCACATTCAGCACAAACAGGAGCCTCATTTCCACTTTCACTGTCACACACAATGTGATGGCAGCAGGAGTGTGCCACGTCCCTTTGTCCTGTCTAACTAGTTTTAAACTGTGTTTCTGAAGTCATGGAGACCATTTCTTTACCATCAATCTAGGCTCTACAACATACATGTTTTTGTTTTAATGTAAATTTAACTGGACTGGATGAACAGATCGAAATCTGAAGAAACAGATGACAACTCAGTCCTTGTGAGTTTTTCTCTGCTTGTCTAAGGTGTAGGCCACGCCGTCCCGACCTCACCTGGCCACCTTAGCGGCCTGCAGCTGACTTGTGTATTGTTGTTGGATGTTCCTGCTGGCCTGTACTATGGTGATCGTGGACTTTGCTGTGTGCCTCACTGTCTGCACAGCCAGAAGACGAGGAGGAGAGCTAGCTTATGTCTCTAAAGATATTCTGTTTCTATTTCATCACTGAATTCACGTCTGGATGTTTTTGAGGAGAGAACTTGATGTTGGAGACTCTGCATATTTACATGTTTATGAAAATGAACGTCAAATCAAAAATGATTTCTGCTGTTTTTAAAGTTGATGAGCTCCACGAGCTCGACTACGAGCAGCCGGCCAGCAGCCAAAATCAAAATGTGAAATGTCACAAAAACTGCATGTTGTAAAATATACATTTCTGTTGGATGTGATGAATGGTGATTTTCTATTCACTGGATTATCACTTTTATTTCAGTTTACATTTTTTATTTCATATTTAAACTCTCATGAGTTTCCATCACCCTCACTTTTATCATCACTTTGTGTTACTTCCAGCCCTCATCCTGTTGTAGTTTGAAAGGTTTAATCATAACAGAAACACAATCTGGACAGCAGCAGGCACAAACCAATAGTTATCTAACCTCTGAATTTAGCCAAGTCATAAGATCATGTTCTGATACACAAGACACACACACACATATACACACACACACACACACACACACACACACAAACACACACACACACACACACACACACACACACACACACACACACACACACACACACACACACACATATACACACACACACACACACACACACTCTTTCCTGTTAAGAGACCAGTTGTCTGTCCAGGAAACTTCTAGGAAATGGTCTTCATATAGCACACATGTTGTAATTGCTCAGTGTGTTGATTGCCCATAAAAGGATGATTGGGATGTTATAAAAGTTCCGGTTGAGCGAGGACGCTGGCGTGTATGTCGCCGCTTCGCGATCCGTGACAAAAATGGTGTTCTTTTGTGCTATCTATGCTTCTCCCTCCTACTTATCCTCTACTAACAGTCTGCAAACAGATCGACTTTGCTGCTGCTTTCAGTTTGTGTAAACTGACAGCTACTCACCATCTATGACGATCAGCTGTTAGCGCTAGCCGCCGATCAGCTGTTAGCTTCTCGCACAGCTATCAGGATATCCTCACCAGTCTGTGATCACTGGACCCTCGCCTGCCTTATTGGTGGACCGTCCTTCTTCGTCGGCCACGTCGGCTCCCTACCTGGCTTGTACCCGTCGCCCTGCGCCACCTGTTGGCTACCGCTGGCTGCCGCTTCCCCCCTACTCTGGCTCGGCTGCTGGCGGCGAAGAGGCCTGCCTGACACCCAGACTGCCGGCTGCTGCTCTCCTGCTCAGATTGTGTCCAGACGGGTCCCCCGTCTGCCACAAAATTGGTCCTTTCCTTATCCTGGTTTGGCTCTCATTCCTGCGGTTTTCCTGACCCCGGCTGGCGCCCGGTAGCTTGCGGCTTTCAGCCTGCGGCTAGCAGCTGCTCTCCCTTCTGCGGACATGGTACTACTAACATACTCCGCTCTGCAACTCCAGAATCTCGCCTGCCACTTCTCTCCGGACAACCTTGCTTCCATTAAATCTTTCGGACTCCTGCGCCGTCCTCACTACGTGCATAGGGCTGCCCGATGCAAGTTTGTTTACACTGACCATGCTATCCCCACTGTAGTGTCTGACCGGCGCCATCATCACAACAAATCACACCTGCACAGCAGAAACCTGATACCTGTTGTTGTGTGTGTTGACAGAAACACTCCTCTCTCCCCCTCTGCTTCAGAATACACCACCGCCTCATTTATGCTGCAGAATGCTCGCTCCCTTAACAACAAAGCAAACCTATTTCACTAAATATCAAACTTTACTGACAGATCCACGTCATCACAATCATTCAAACCGATGGTTTTATTTAGGCTATAATCGCGCATGTAGTGAGCCATTTCCAATAAGTAACTTTCATTATGACAATATATAAACATAAAATAAAAATAAAAGTCTGCCACATACATATTGCATCAGCGCCGTCTCGCCTTCATTATCCCGGACGGACCTCAGAGGACCGGACTTATACACTAATGTAATCACTGATGTAGAGTTAAACATTAGACTAACACAAAGACCATAGAGCCTCCAGTTTTCATTCATATATTTCAATATCTTGCATTTATCATCAATTGTGATTTTTAGATTTAATAAAGAGTGCACAGAGACATGGCGATGGCTTCACACATTTCACCTCCTCCATACTCAGCACATCTTCATAAGCTATATGTATTTATTCTGTAAATAATTCAAGTGTGGACATTAAGTCGGGGCATCTCTGACACGATCATTAAGCCATATATTTGCTCATAATTAGTCACAGTGCAGACGGAGATGCCCACGAAAATATGTGGCCAACAATTCAAAGTTTTTGTTGGTTGATCAAACCTTTGATTAATAATATGATAGAGTGAGGGAGAATGCTGACTGACGTGTCCTCTCTGCCACTATATGAAGAAATCAGTGTGGGTCCTGTAAACATGTAAACATTGCAGATATACTCGTGCGTAATGATGAACGTTGGATGTTTTGGCACATAGGACAGCGTGAATGCAGCAGCGACGTGGTGTCATTCTCTGAATTTTCTTCAGTTCGTGATCCTCCTGCTGCAGCAAACTACCGATATGTCCATTTTATCCTTCACTTCATTCACAAGTTCCTTTGTTTCTGTGTCAGAAAGTTTCGTTTCTTTGTCTAAACTTCAGTTTTCGTGATCCAACGCTGGAAACCTTTGATCTGCACCCTCGTTTGGATGCATTTTCATTCTCGAGCTGCTTTGCATTGACCGTTTAAGGTTGAATGTGGGCGTGTAGAGGGTGGAACATGGGACTAATCTACGTGCGCACATTTCCAGGTGGATGGTGATTTATAAAGGGAACATTGCGTGCAGGTGTGCATACGAACGGTTTTATAACTCTGAATCATTTTGTGCGCACGCCATTTCTGGGTTTTTGGCACACGTACATTTTTAGTATGAATTTTACTCACTCTTTTATAAATGAGACCCCTGGTCATTTTTAAAAACCTCCTCAAACACCATCTGTTCACCAAAGCATTCAGCCTCATCTAACACTCCCCTCAGCTGATCACCCACTCCCTTTCTCCTTCATTTGTTTGTCTAGTGTTTCTATCCTTTCTCTTCTCTGTTTGTGTTTTTCTATTCCTGTCTTGTTGTCTCCCATTACGCCCCCCCCCCCACACACACACACACACACACACATACACACACACACACACACATACACACTTTGTAAAGCATCCTTGGGTTTCATGAAAGGCGCCATATAAATCTAAGTTACTGTTATTAACTTCTCCGAGAGAAATAAACAAATCCTCTATTCACAAGCCATAGTCTCTGTCTGATTGTTCAAGAGCATTTACTCTTCTACACTCCAACATGTGCTGCTGTGTTCTGATGAAGAGAAATGAAAACACACTCACACTTCCTCAGACCAGGATCCAGTCTGTGCAGTCCACTATGGTCCAACCTGGAGGAAGAAACCAGATCAGAATCTATTTCATACATCTTCATTTAAATCCAGAATCAGACAAGAAGCAGAGTTCATCATTCAGAAACAGTGAGACAGCTTCTGTGTGTCTGTCTGTACCTCAGTGTCTCCAGTCTGCAGTGTGGATCCTCCAGTCCAGCAGACAGCAGCTTCTCTCCTCGTTCTCCTGGATGATTGTAGCTCAGGTCCAGATGTCTCAGGGGGGAGGAGCTTAGAGCTGAGGCCAGAGACGCACAACCTTCTTCTGTGATCAGACAGCCTGACAGACTACACACACACGCACGCACGCCCAGACACGCACGCACACCCAGACACGCACGCACGCAAGCACGCACCAACACACACACACACACACACACACACACACACACACAATATGCTTAACATCCATTGGTCCATTCTTCACTGTTTTACCAGTAACATCCCGTCATAACCATGCAGCTGAACAGAATTGACTTCATAATCTGATACTAATCAATATTTACTCTGGTGACAAATAGTGAAGGTAAGACAGAGCGTGAGATAAACACACAGACTGCTTTGACATCAGCAGTGATGTAGAAACAGTTCTGAACTGTTTCATCTGAAATAAAGATTCTTTAGTTCTTTATGTTCCAAACATTATCCATGGTTTGTTTGTTGGTGGGGAAAGAACTTCATATTCAACTTTCTTTATTCCAGTCCAGCTTCCTCAGACTAAAAGACTGAGAGCTATAGAACGAGTTCAGAGCTTTACAGCTTTAATGTGGAAACATACAGTCAACCTTTAAACCACCACCAAGGCCCATTTAATAAATGATTCATCAAGAAAATGTGATTTTAGATGAATAATGTGGATCAGCAGCACACTAACCTGAGAGTGTCCAGTCTACAGAGTGGACTCTTTAATCCAGTAGACAGCAGCTTCACTCCTGAATCATGCAGGTTGTTGTTGCTCAGGTCCAGCTCTTTCAGACTAGAGGACTTGGAGCTGGGGACTGAGGACAGAACTTCACAGCTTCTCTCTGAGAGGTTACAACCACTCAGCCTGAAGAGGATTCAGAAGAACACAAATGAAAGCAATTACAAACTATAGTTGTTATTTCTGAATAAAGAGAACTACATTTAACCTGGATAGTTATGGGAGCACGTACAGAGCTTTGTTTGAAGCTTTGATCACAGGCAGCAGCCTCAGAAGAGCCTCCTCTGAAGCAGAGTATTTCTTCAGGTCAAACACGTCAAGATCTTTTTCTGATGACAGTAAGATGAAGACCAGAGCTGACCACTGAGCAGGAGACAGTTTATCTGTAGAGAGACGTCCTGATCTCAGGGACTGTTGGATCTCCTCCACTAGAGAACGATCATTCAGTTCATTCAGACAGTGGAACAGATTGATGCTTTTCTCTGCAGACAGATCCTCACTGATCTTCTCCTTGATGTACTTGACTGTTTTCTGATTAGTCTTTGAGCCACTTCCTGTGTGAGTCAGCAGACCTCGTATGAGATTCTGATTGGTCTCTAGAGAAAGACCGAGGAGGAAGCGGAGGAACAAGTCCAGGTGTCCATTAGGACTCTGTAAGGCCTGGTCCACAGCACTCTGATATAAATGTGTTGGGTCAGGTTTTCCTCTGAATACTTTAGACCTCCAGGATGTTGTTTGTTCTTCTGACATGAGATTGACTCCAGAGTTGATGAAGGTCAGATGGACATGAAGAGCAGCCAAAAACTCCTGAACACTCAGATGGATGAAGCAAAACACCTTGTCCTGGTACAGTCCTCTCTCCTCTTTAAAGATCTGTGTGAACACTCCTGAGTACACTGAGGCTGCTCTGATATCGATGTCACACTCTGTCAGGTCTGAGTCATAAAAGATCAGGTTTCCTTTCTGCAGCTGCTCAAAAGCCAGTTTTCCCAGAGACTTAATCATCTTCCTGCTCTTTTCATTCCAGTGTGGATCCGTCTCAGCTCCTCCATCATACTTGATGTTCTTCAGTTTGGACTGAACCACCAGGAAGTGGATGTACATCTCAGTCAGGGTCTTGGGCAGCTCTCCTCCCTCTCTGGTCTTCAGCACATCCTCCAGAACTGTAGCAGTGATCCAGCAGAAGACTGGGATGTGGCACATGATGTGGAGGCTTCTGGATGTCTTGATGTGGGAGATGATTCTGTCGGCTTGCTCCTCATTTCTGAACCTCTTCCTGAAGTACTCCTCCTTCTGTGGGTCAGTGAACCCTCTGACCTCTGTCACCATGTCAACACACTCAGGAGGGATCTGATTGGCTGCTGCAGGTCTTGTAGTTATCCAGAGGTGAGCAGAGGGAAGCAGTTTCCCCCTGATGAGGTTAGTCAGCAGCACATCCACTGAGGTGGACTCTGTGACATCAGTCAGGGTCTCGTTGTTTTTAAAGTCCAGAGGAAGTCGACACTCATCCAGACCGTCAAAGATGAACACAACCTGGAACTCTTCAAACCTGCAGATTCCTGCTTCTTTGGTTTCAGGAAAGAAGTGATGAACAAGTTCCAACAGGCTGAACTTTTTCTTCTTCAGCACATTCAGCTCTCTGAAAGTGAATGGAAATGTGAACTGTATGTTCTGGTTGTCTTTGTCTTCAGCCCAGTCCAAAGTGAACTTCTGTGTTAAGACTGTTTTCCCGATGCCAGCCACTCCCTTTGTCATCACTCTTCTGATTGGTTCATCTCTTCCAGGTGAGGCTTTAAAGATGTCTTCTTGTCTGATGGTTGTTTCTGGTCTGTGTGGTTTCCTGGATGCTGTTTCAATCTGTCTGACCTCGTGTTCATCATTGACCTCTCCAGTCCCTCCCTCTGTGATGTAGAGCTCTGTGTAGATCTGGTTCAGAAGGGTTGGGTTTCCTGCTTTAGCAATCCCCTCAAACACACACTGGAACTTCTCCTTCAGGTTAGATTTGAGTTTACGCCGGCACTCTGCAGCGACTGTTCCTGAAAAAAGAAAGAACTGAAATCAATGAACAGATTCTGATATAGATGACATGACTATCTGAGTTTGGAACTTTAAACCTCTTTGTCATTTTTCTAAAATACTAAATCTGTTAAAATGTTCTTACTGCTCTGCAGACAGTCAGCCAGCTCCTCCTGCTTCATTCTCCTCAGGAAGTGGAGAGTGATCTTCAAAAATGCCTTTTTACAGCTTCTCCCCTGCTCTTCATCCTCACTCTGACTCTCTAAGCATTCTGGGTAATCTGGACTCAGAACCCTCTGGACTCTCTTCAGCTCGTTCTTCACAAAGGTGATGATGTTCTCCTCCAGCAGCTGGAACAGAAGGAGACACAGGATATTTAATATAAACTGGTAAAACTCAACATGTGGTTGTCAGTCTGAAAGTCAGCTGGTCTAAACAGAACAATAACTTAGAATTAAATTATTGTAATGGTAGTATATTAATTAACAGTGTGTTGAACACACCATAAAGATGAAGTCCAGGTCTGTTGAATTCTGTTGGTCTGGTTGATCTCTGTGAACATTGGAGCTCTCCTGTTGAACTCTGACAGGACATATTACACAAGAAAACAACAAGATATATATAATGAAACTCTGAGCCAAGATATGAGTCTTTAAACAACAGAGACATAACATTAACTTGATTTTTTAATTCTTACCTGCCATCAGCAGGACGTCCATCTTTAAAGTCAACAGGGCGACCCATAGACCCGTCACTCTTCATGGACACACAGCTGGGTCCAGGAGAGTCTGGTCTCTGTTCCTGCATCCTGATACAAAAAACAACATTATTAGTTACTGTGAGCAGCAGATGATGATGATGATGATGATGATGATGATGATGATGATGGTGATGAACTCTGAGCAAAGATATGAGACTTTCAACAACAGAGACATAACATTAACTTGATTTTTAATTCTTACCTTCCATCAGCAGGACTTCCATCTTTAAAGTCAATAAAGCGATCTATAGACCCGTCACTCTTCATGGACACACAGCTGGGTCCAGGAGAGTCTGGTCTCTGTTCCTGCATCCTGATACAAAAAAACAACATTATTAGTTCCTGTGAGCAGCAGATGAGACAGTGATGATGACGATGACGATGACGATGACGATGGTGGTGATGATGATGATGATGATGATGATGAAGGTAGAGTGATGTGAGTACTGAGCTGTGACATGGAGGGTCATGGACAGTTAGAGATCCTCACCTCAGAGCTTCATGTTCCTCACACAGAGAGGTTTTAGAGGGAGGGACTCCCTCCTCTGTGTCCTCACACTGATCCATAGCAGAGCGCCCCCTGCTGGGAGAGCTGCACTCTGTCACTACAACAACACTGATGGAGTTCAGTTGCTGAAGTCACATCCAGTCAAAGATCTTCAGCTGTTGAGGAAACAAAGAGATGAAGCTGCTGATTCACCTTCATCATCATCATCATCACCACCATCATCATCGTCATCGTCATTGTCATCGTCATCATCATCATCACCTCACTGTCAGTCTACAAACATCACATCTACCTGATTCACCTTCATCATCATCATTGTTGGGCCTCAGCCATGTGTGCTGGACAAAGGACTCAGGCCTGTATCGCAGTTCTCAAGCCTGACAAGAGTTGTTTTGGAGGGAACTATACAAAGGAGTCTTAGCCCAGCACCCCCCAACAGCAACTAACAAATAGATGTGAAAAGTGGGGGTGTGGGGGGTTTCTGAATTCTCTATCCTCATTGGAGGAGGCCTGAGGTTAACCCACAGGCAGTTCCAGTCTTTAAAAGCAATCGCATCGCATTGCTTTTTTCTCTTCAAGTGTGGTCTGTCGACACATGATGGACTCCAGCATTCGAGGAGACAAGCCCTTTCCTCCTCTTGGCTTACATAGGTTAAACTCCAGAGCTGAGGTTGCTCAGTATAGGTAACTCTTCACATGCTGAATTCAAGCATCAGAGGATTCAACTGACTACTTCCACGGCATATTTTTAGGAGTTTTGGGGTGCAATCAGATTCTATCAGGTTCGAGCAAAAACAAGAGTTTCTTTCCTTTGATTTTTCGTAAGATTTCATTGAACCCAACTGGACTGGAGAGCTGAAGAAAAGCCCACTGATCCCTGAATCCACAAGGACACATAAAGAACTTGGCTCCAACCAGAAGACCACAGAGCAGCACTCTGATCGAAGATCTGAATCCTGCTACCCTCCTCCTACATCTGCCACGAAAGAAACCTGCCTGAATCTGTTGATTTAATATTCAACAGAGTGGAGATCCAACCAACTTTGCAATGGTCACCAGGAGTTACCCCAAGTAAGAGCTTTGGTCTGGGCAGAAATAGTTTCAGAAATAGTTATGTTTCTTTTATAACCACTGATAATTATGCATCATTGTTGATGATACGTCACATTCTGTTTATTATCATTTGTAAGCTGCTGCATTTGTTTTATTGTGAAGAACTGCCGTGTTCGCCTATGTGTGTAATGCTATGCTAGTTTACCTTCAGTCAACGGCTTTCACAAACAGAAAGACCAGTGTACCCGCCATTGAATCAAAGTCCGGCCACTGGCTTTCTGGTGTTTAAGTAACAGTTACTGAACTCAGCTCAGAGAGCTCAAACTATTTCAAAAGGCAGCCACATGGCTTCCTTTGTCATCCACCATTTTGTCCCCATGTCACGAAGCCGCATGGTGCATTGTCTCTCTCCACCATCTTGTTTTCTCTGTCCCTCCTCTCTCTCTCTCTCATCCACACACCCACATGCACGCACGCACGCGCACACACACACACACACAAACACACACACACACACACACACACACACACACATAACTACACTTTTACACCTCATTCACAAGTTTTGCTTGGATTAGTTTGTGATAGTTACTTGTTTGATTGAGTTCATTGATTTTGGGTTGATGTTGCTTTGTTTAAATAAATTCTGTTATAATTTAAGAGAGCAGTTGTTTGTGATTACTGGTGTATATGCATTGTGATATGAGCTGGGTGCGAGGACTTTGTGTACTGATTTAACGCCTTCAATTTATTAAATATAGTTATTAATATTGATAATATTAGTAATTAAGTAAATAATTTGAGACTGATTTTAGTGATATTTTGGTTATATTTCCATGGTTTCAGGGTGTTGTCCCCGAGTTGATTACACATAGTTTAATGATATTGTTATTTATATTAATAATAATTAAATATAATTATTAAAGAATATAACCAAAGTTGACTAGATAAAACCCCAACATCATCATCATCACCTCACTGTCAGTCTACACACATCACATCTACCTGGTTCACCTTCATCATCATCATCATCATCACCTCACTGTCAGTCTACAAACATCACATCTACCTGGTTCACCTTCAAAAAGGGAAAGCAGCACCAGCAAAACCATGGTTATCTTATGGTCCAGCGTGATTTCTGGGCGCTCTTCTTTGCTGCTGCAAGACACATTTTTCTAGCAGTTTTTGGGTATGCATAAAAACATTTTCAACTTTTTTGATCAAGAAGCAGAGTCTCAGCGATCGTCAATGTCACTCAAAGTCGGCAATTAAATCAAGTAGGTTTGACCTCAGCTTTTTATGACATTTTCCCCTCCTCCTCTTGGAGCAAACATATTTCATTTGGTCGCTCGTATGCACACACAGCCCTGCTCCACAGGCGCTTCCAGCTGTTCATTCCTCAGCTGTGTTCAGTTTTTTTGAGGCGAGTTGCGTCTCTGTGTGATCGGATCCTAAGGGGGCCCCATCTGACAGCACTCACTCTCATCGCTCTGCTAAGAGTCACATGATTTATTTCTGTGAAATTAATTATTCGTCTGAGAGTGAAAACAGAGGAGCAGTGGTGGAGCAGACAGTGAAGATGAAATGTAACAGTAAATGACCGAATGCTGCGAGTCTAGTCTTAACTATTGGGGAGAGATGTTCTTTATGTTGGAAATAATACTTCTGTGAACTTTGAAGATAAATGTTTATACAGAGCATTTTTTTGTAGGTGTCAGATTATTGATCACATATTGGTGATGAATGGTTGGAGGACCCCCCTGTGAAGGGGCCCAACAGACTGAATAATCCCCATTTGTTAGATCAATCTGACACAGCTATCTGACTGGAAGGAGACATTCAATAAGAGCTGATCATAGAGAATAACTACAGCAGACAGAGTTTGTCTTTATAAATCTATCTACTAGAATCACACACTCTGATTTCACTGCAGTAATTCTACTTATAGAGCTGCATAATAAGGTCTCTGGTCTGTGCTGATCACTGTTGTGGGTGCAGAGGAGTGTTTGTGTTGCTTGGCAACCGTCCAGTTTCAGAGAAGTTGTGGAACCAGTTGAGCTGATGGAGTGATTATTTTTAGTCCTAACTGATGAGGACAGACTCCACACCCTCCCTCTGCTGTGTAAAACTGTACTGTTAGCATGTTAGCATAGCCTGCATGCTAACTGAGAGTCATTGTGTTCCCTGCACTTCTACTATAGTCAGAGCAGCTAATGAACCTGGTGGCTAACTGATAGCTTACAGCTCTTTTGACACTTAAATTAAACAGAGAGTCTTAAAAACAGTGAAAAGTGTCTCTTACCTTCAACACAGAGAACAGATCTGCGTCAGAACGGGTCAGAGTCAGAGTCCTACTGAGACCAGGAAATACCACAGCTGGTTCATCAACATACCAACAGGTGATCAAAGGGCACACCCTCCATTTCTCCCTGAAGGAAGTTTGAGTTTATTATTTTAAGATTCATGAGAAGAAATTAAAGTGTGTGTGTGATCAGAAGCAGCAGAGATCGTCTTCATGTTGAAACCTCAGCTGTCAATCAAGAGAAGAACTTTCAGACTGTCATTAAAAAAAGACAAAAACTTGAGTCATTATTGACCATTGTCCTTTTGAAATGATCTTCAGTGATTGATAAACTTCTTTGTTTAACATGTTTTATTTAATTGTCAAAAAACTGTCGACAGTTTCACAGTGAATGATCATTTACATCGTTAGTCAATCAATGGGACGCTCTTTGAAATGAATGAAAATCCAAATGTACCTGGTTCATCTGAATCTACAGAGTAACTTCCTTCATCAGGTAAATGTTCTTCACTTACTTCCTCCGAGTTGAAGCAGAAGTCAAGTTAAAAGTCACAGACCACAGAAATGCTGAAATAAACAATTTGAAACTAAAAACTTGACTTACGTACTGAAGATGAAAACACAGGTTTCCACGCTGGTAAAAGACAAACTAACAATAATCCTGGAACAGACAGAAACCTTACGTTAAGCCAGGCAAACATTGTGCAAACTGAGGACGATTCAGACTTGATTTTTGACTCACGAGACGGATTCTGAAGTCAGGCTTGATTGAAAGTCGTTTGTCTTGCAGTGTATGGGGGAGCATGAGGGCCAATCATGGCCCGCTCAGCTGCTCCCAACCGCTCCGAAGAGTTTCTGACATGCTAGAAATTTCAACAGAACTATTCTCTGAAAAACCATGAACAGCGTCTTCCAATCAAAGTCCCGATTGTCTGCATTATTTGTATGTTAAAATGTTCATCGAAATTCTGAACCAATTCTGACAAAGCATCACAAACAAACAATCAATCAATCTTTATTTATATTGCGTCAGTGTTATCTCGAGACACTTGTATGACAAGTGAAGCTGCCTGCACATGTTTTGCAAAGGAAATTAATTATGTGGAGCAAACATTTATGTGACATCTGCTGGACGACAGAAGTAAAATGTTAGGTTTTCATCTTACTGCTTCCATCTCAATGATCCCCTCAATACTCTCTCTGTGAGCCAGCTGACTGAGTGACTGGGAGCCTGTCTCTCGAGTTTTCATCTGCGTACTCTCTGCCGTGTCTGCTTGGGGCAGATGAAGAGCTTTCCTGCAGCTGGTCTTAACGGCAGAGCTGGAGAAGTAGTAGACCAAAGGATCCAATGCGCTGTTGAGATAAGTCAGGCTGATGCTGATGTAAAAAACTGTGGTCAGGTCTTCCAGTGCCGGGCAGACTTCAGATTCCTGCAGGGTGCTGTGTACTTTCTTGGTCGTGATCCAAATCAGCAGCTACATGATGTTGCTCGGGAGGAAGCAAAAAATGAAGAGCGCTGCCACCACCGTGAGGAAGCACAGAGCCCTCTGAATCTTTCCATCCTCGGCCAGCTGCCTCCCTCTCAGGATGACGATTATGTGGATCGTGCAGTAGAGAATCACAAGCAGAGGCAAATAGAAGGAGAAGATGAACTCAAACTTCTGCCAGGTCAGGTTGTGTCCGGGTTCAGTGTTGATCATGAAGCTCTCACAGTAAGTCGTGTTGATGTGCTTTAAGGTGAAAACATGAGTGGTCATGCAGATGGTGATCAGCCACAGTGCCAGACCTCCACGCCAAGCTTTAGAGATGCTCAGAGAGTTAATGGGATTCCCCGGTCTCAGGGGTGGAGGAGAGACAGTATAATAACTGATCAGACTTATTTGTTTTTTTGATCCAGGCTGTAAACATTAATTTATGCTGTAAAAACAGCTTTTTGATGAAGTGACCTGAATCTGAGTTCTGTGTGTTTTTCTGACTTTTATTGTAGTAAATGTTGAACTGGTCACTTCCTCCTCCTCTGACTGATGTTACAGAGTTTGTGGAGGTTTGTACATGAAACATGTTCACTGGCTCTAAACGTTTGGACTCCATGTTAAAGTCACCAAGAGTTTAGATTCAAATGTAATCAAGGAGCTGAGTGTAGTCTGTTGTCTGTGAGCTCATAAGGGCTCAACAGAACATTCAGCACACTGAAGTTCCACCTGCTCAGTCCCCTGCTAACCTTTGAAGAGATAAGTCATGTTTTCTCCTGCTGAAAGAAAAACTTTTCAATCCACATTTTTCTGCTCACTCAAACTGTGTAATGATGAAGGAAGACTTTTAATCTCCCTGAACGTTGATCTTTCAGATAAATGACTTTTTTCATCAGTTAAATTCTAAATATCTCGACTGTAAGATGTGAAGTGATCTTAGTTTAGTGTGAGCAGTTTCAAATCTGTCAAATGTTTGTTGTTTGTTGTCTAAACTTTGTGTTTACTGAAGTTTGTTGTGTTTTTGTCATGTGTGAAATCAGCTGATCAGAAGAAATATGTTTTCTGATCTCGTTCCTTAAAAAGTTTCTTTAAAACAAAGTGTTGGAAACAGAGATTTCATCGTGGCACAGAGATTCATGTCGTGTTGTAGTCAAAACCAAACTAACTCGAGACCAAGACATACTCGAGACCAGAGTAATCCGAGAGCGAGACAAGACCAAAGGCCAGATTTACTAAGCTCCCACTTAAAGAGTACTAAATTGTGTGTTCACTCCAAAAGTTTGGTTGGTGGGCGTTTTGTGGGTGATCTACTAAGAAAATTTGCGTGAATGACAACAGGTGCAAACCTTGTTGAGGCGGTACTATTTATGTTATTTATTTAAGTTATTTTTTTGCATGTTCTACTGCTTTACATCATGGACAGTTTGGACAGAAAGCAGGACGACTGCAAGCGCAAAAGAGGTATTAGTGGGAGAGGCAAATAAACGCACAATACTTTCGAGTTATAGGAGATAAATCTGAATATTACAAAGAAAATGTTGGTTATAAGAAAACATCGGCATTAAACAGGGCCTCTCTTTCCTTCCCTTAATCTTAAGAATGAAGTGTCATACATTGCGCAGGGGGTCGGAGCTGTGTCCTCTGTGGCACGGGTGCTCTACACTCGGGCCGTTCTTGCACACTAGACAGCTGGCCAGTGCTGTATCTGATCGGACATAAATGCCCTGGAAAAAGGTATCGAAGACTGGGGTACAAGCAGTGGTGAGGTCCCCCAATCCAAGCATCCTACAGCGTAGCAGCAGCGGGCTTTAGAGGGAGGTGACGTGCGCATTATGGAGAGGAGTGCAACGGAGGGGTCGAGCTGGGGGAGAGACGCGCGACCCGAGAAAAAGAAAATCCCTGTTTAAAATATAATGTTGGAGAAAAGAGGGAAATAGGACGACATAAATGTCAATGTTGAAATTCTATAGAATGCAGAGGCTGTGGATGTTCAGTTTTGTTTGGATATATGTCAACAATAGCCTGTAGTTTAATCATGGTGTTTCTCTTCCTTATTAAATTAAATTAAAAAGTAATGTGATTTAAAACATATTAACATGTGTGGGGAAAAACGCAATCTTTATGCCTTCTTTTGTTGTGCCTATGTCTCCTCCTAACTACAATAACAGCAGCCTGTTGTGTGTAACGCTGGTCTCCTGGATGAGCACGTTCTTTTCAAAGGTGTTAAATACAGACACCGTCACAATCACAGCACTTTTTGTCAGACTTGGTAAATCACAATGCGTGTACTAACTTAACTTGTTTGCATTTTCTCCTCCCAGTATTTTGCACGTTAGGGCAGAAACACCCCATTATTGCATATTCATTCAGGCAAACGTACTAAAAGGACAATGCGTGTTGTTTTGCTCATTTGAAAGACGCAATCCTCACTGCGCGCCGTTAGTATATCAGATAGCACATTTTTTGCTGGTGGTATAAAGTTTGCACACGTTTTAAGACACGCAAACCTTTAGTAAATCTGGCCCCAAGACATTTGGTATGGAATCGATTAGTAATCAAAATTCAAATGATAAAACTAATTTGAAAATTCAAATGCATTAACAGAAATGCTTTTTAATTTTCAGAACATGGGTGTATTATTTGACTCAAAAATAAAATGATGATTAATTTATCTAATTTGAATTTTAGTTTTCAACTTCAAAAATGCACATTCTTTGACTAAATTAAAATGTACTGCGCGTTCTGCCCGTTCGCCTCATAGACTGTAAATATTACGCTCGCCTGCCTGGGAGCTGGAGTCTGACGACACTTTCCTGCACCGTCCACTTTGTCATTTCATTTTCGAGTTGGTTTGAATTATGATCACTTTTTAGCACAGCAAGTTTGAAAACGAAAAGCCAAAGACCTTTTAGTTTTCATTTGAATGATGTCATACAATATGCATACATAGAGAGTAAAAGTATAATGCAAACTGGATGACTGAATATTCATTTTAAATATAGGTCAAATAATGCACCTATATTCTGAAAATTAAAACGTGTTTCTGTTACTGTATTTTCATTTTAAAATGAGATTTTTCATTTGAATTATGATACAGATTTAGCGGGGTATTTTTTGAAAATGATAAAGCAAATGTAATTTTCTTCCTCATTTTAATTTAGTCAAAGAATGTGCATTTTTGAAGTTGAAAACTAAAATTCAAATTAGATAAATTAATCAAAATGTTATGTTTGAGTCAAATAATACACCCATATTCTGAAAATTAAAAAGCATTTCTGTTAATGCATTTGAATTTTCAAATTAGCTTTATCATTTGAATTTTGATCACTAAACGCTTCCATAATTTGGGGATCAAGACCAAGTCGAAACCAAGACCAAGGCAGGACGAGACCGAGACAAGACTAAGACATTTAGGGATGGAGACTGAGTCAAGACCAAGGCAGGAATAGACCAGGACAAGACCAAAACATTTAGGGATGGAGACCCAGACAAGACCAAGACATTTAGGGATTGAGACCAAGTCCAGACCAAGACCAAGGCAGGACTAGAATGAGACAAGACCAAGACATTTTGGGAGGGAGACCCAGACAAGACCAAGACCCAGACATTTATGGATCAAGACTGAGTCAAGACCGAGACCAAGACCAAGGCAGGACTAGACCAGGACAAGACCAAGACATTGAGGGATCGAGAACAAGTCGAGACCAAGACCAAGGCAGGACTAGACCGAGACAAGACCAAGACATTAAGGGATCGAGACAAGACCAAAACCAAGGCAGGACCAGACCGAGACAAGACCAAGACCAAGGCAGGATGAGACCAAGGGGTGACACTGTTATGTAATTTTATGAAATGTTGAACTGCTGCAGCTGAACGTCTGGGGTCTTATGAACCCGTGAGGGTTGGGCACTCGTTACACATAAATAAATACAATCAATAAATTACAACCAGAATGTTTTTCAACAGTTAAAAAGTAAAGTCTGTGTTCAAACCTCACTGATTCTCTGAGAAATGACCACCGTGTGTATGTTTGTTTTTGTCTCTGCAGTTTATCGACATCGGCAAGTCATTAGAATGTATGTTCCTGTCTTTATTTGGATGCAAGACCACGGTCCACGCTCTGTCTCCTGGAGATCTGGACTCTTCCAGGCCCTGGAAGAAGTCCAGAGGAGGGGGTGAGAGACCTTCCTCTCCAGAAGACATCGAGCCGCCCACCATCATGAAAGGGACCAAATGGAGGAGTGAGAGACCTCTGTTTGGGTACAACATCCACCCTTTCATGATTGGTGAAGACTCCGAGCGGAAGGGGTGAGAGCCCTCCGTCTCGTCGAGTAAAGCCTTCTACCACCATCAAGAAGCCCTAAGGACAAAGGGGTGAGAGCCCGTTGTCCTGCGGAGATATCATCATCATCGTCCCATCCTGGAAGGATCAGGCAGGAGGGAGTGAGAGACCCTCCTGCCCTGGAGACACCAACACCATCGTCCCATCCTGGAAGGACCAGGCAAGAGGGAGTGAGAGACCCTCCTGCGCTGGAGACACCATCACCATCGTCCCATCCTGGAAGGATCAGGCAGGAGGGAGTGAGAGACCCTCCTGCCCTGGAGACACCATCACCATCGTCCCATCCTGGAAGGACCAGGCAAGAGGGAGTGAGAGACCCTCTTGCGCTGGAGACACCATCACCATCGTCCCATCCTGGAAGGACCAGGCAAGAGGGAGTGAGAGACCCTCCTGCGCTGGAGACACCATCACCATCGTCCCATCCTGGAAGGACCAGGCAAGAGGGAGTGAGAGACCCTCCTGCGCTGGAGACACCATCACCATCGTCCCATCCTGGAAGGACCAGGCAAGAGGGAGTGAGAGACCCTCCTGCACTGGAGACAGCATCAGCCTTTCAGAGACAGAGGAGGACGGGAGGAGAATAAATGTCCAGCTCTTCGTAGATAAATATCTCAGGAGGAGTAAGGACAGGGAGAGACTCAGCAGTGAGCCCAAAGAAACTCCTGAGCAAAAGAAAAAGGAGAAAGAGCGCTGCATGCAGGAAAAGAAGGAGGGGAAAGGGAGAAGAATGAAAGAGAGGGACAGGAGAAGAAGGAGAAAGAGCGGAAGGAGAAAGTGGAGAAAGAACGAGTTAAAAAGGAGGAGAAAGAAATACAGAAGAGGGAGAGAGAGGAAAAAGAAAGGCAAAAGAAGGAGGTGAAGGAAAGAGTGAAAAGGGAGAAGAAGGAGAGACAAAAAGAGATGGATAAGAAGGAGAAGGAACAACAGCAGGAGGAGAAAGAGCGAGTTAAAAGAGAGAAAAAGGAGCAAGAGAGACAGGAGAAGGCGCTGAAGAAAATGAACAATGGCTCGGCCCCCGGGCCTGATCGCATCCGGAAGATGGATCTGTTGAAGTGGGACCCAAAGGGGGTCAAACTGACAGACCTGTTCAATGCGATTGTCCTTAGCGGCCGTCTTCCTGCCTGTCTTAGGGGTAGTCGCACTACCCTTATCCCTAAGTCCTCAGGTGGCTCTTTACAAAGGGACATAAAGAAATGGCGGCCCATTACCATCGGCTCCGTGATCTTGAGGACTCTGTCCAGCGTTTTGACTAGTCGGTTGACTGAAGTGTGCACCCTGCACCCCTGCCAAAGGGGCTTCATACCAGCCCCTGGTTGCTCCGAGAACGTTGTGGTAGTGGATGGCCTCATCAACCTGTACGAGAAGAATGGCGGTTCACTGGCATGTGTCTTCATCGACCTCTCAAAGGCCTTTGACTCGGTGTGTCATGCACACCTTGCAGAGGTACTGGACAAGAGGGGGGTTGATGAGACGCTCAGGAACTTCATTACCGACTCCTATAAACGGTGTTTTACTAGGATCAAGTCGGAGAGCGGCCTCACCGGGAAGATTAGAATGCACAGAGGAGTGAAGCAGGGGGACCCCATGTCTCCCTTGCTTTTCAACTTGGCAATCGACCCTCTTATCCACCTGCTGGAGGAGAGGGGGGCGGGGGTAACTGTTAAGGACTTGACGGTGTCATCCTTGGCCTTTGTTGACGACTTAGTCCTTCTGAGCGATTCGTGGGGCGGCATGTCCAGGAATCTGGTAATTCTGAATAAGTTTTGCCAACTGTCTGGAATACGAGTCAACCCGGCAAAGAGCCATGGATTCCTCATTGAAAAGAGAGGCAAGATGAAGAGCTCTGTCAACAACTGCCCACCCTGGTGCATTGCTGACACCCCCATCCACATGGTGGGGGTGGGTGAAACTGTGACTTATCTGGGGATCCAGATAAACCCACTTAAAGGAGTTGCTAGGCCGGATTTGCGGAGCAAGGTGCTGTTGATCCTGCGGAAGATCTCCAAGGCCCAACTGAAGCCGATGCAGCGGGTCGATCTCCTCAAAATATATGGCCTCCCCCAGGTGACATAGATCGCTGACCTGGGTGATGTGAGTCAGGCCCAATTGGAAGTCTGTGACAGGGACATTCGTTCAAGGGTGAAGGCCTGGCTCCATCTGGAGCAATCGACCGTGGACAGTTTGCTGTACTCGAGGGCTCGTGACGGGGGGCTGGGACTGGTTCGGGTCAGACCATTCATTCCAGCCCTTAGACTCCGCCGCTTGTCGCTAATGCTGACCTCTGGGGATGAGTACACGAGGGTGGTCTCTGCTGCCACCCTTCCGCCCAAGCTGTTGGAATTGGTGAAGCTGACGATTGGGTTTTCTGCTGGGGTTGACGGCGGCTCAGGGAGTGATTCGTTCACCGTGAATCCTCCCCCAGTGTCTTCCTCGGCATGGCAGCACGCTGAGTTTGACAGATGGAGCAAGCTAAGTTCTCAGGGAGTCGGCGTCTCGGTCTTCCAAGATGACCGCATCAGCAATATCTGGTTGTGCAGTCAGGCCAAGCGCCTCCGGTTTGAGTCCGAAACCATCACTGCTCTTAAGCTTAGATCCAATGTAATGCCCACGTTGGTGTCTGGCACTAGAGGCCGGCCAACGGCTCAGAACCTTCTGAGCTGCCGCTTATGTAAATCTCACCGAGAGACCATGCAGCACATAGTCAGCTCCTGCCCTGGGCTACAGAAGAATAGGATCAGGAACCATAATAAGATCTGCGAACTCCTCGCAAACAAGGCGACCCGCCGAGGTTGGTCGGTAGATAGGGTGAAGAGAATGACCACCCCGGCCGGGACAGTCGGAGTCCCTGACCGCCTTATGAGGAAAGGGCCCCTAGCTATCATTGCCAATGTAGCAATCGGCTTTGAGGGCTAGGACGAGACCCTCAGTGATCTTGCCAACTGCAAGTTTCACAAATACAGGCCTTTTGCCAAAGTAGTTAGGGGTCACTACCCAATCCTGAAACGGGTTCGTGTGCAGGGTTTCCCCATCGGGGCGCGGGGGAAATGGCACGGAACCAACGGCTCATTACTGGGCGTCCTGGGCCTTAGTAAGTCACAGAAGACCAGCTTTGCCAAGCTCTTAAGTAAAAGAGTCTTGCTCTTTACCAGATTTGATCAGAACTTTCTTTAAAATCATTTGTTCCAAATGAATGATTACACCTCAGAGGTCTAGTAGCACCGGATCGAGAGAGGCTTGTGTGCGCTTTTTGTCCTCCTCAGACTCCTCCTGCATCATAAGTTCCACCTCCTCCTTTTACTCCATGTCTCCTCTGCATCTGAAAAACCTCCAATCAAACCTCCACATTATCTCTCCATCCTAAACCCACGTATTAAGTCAAGTCTGACTCTGGAACAACAGAAGTTGCAGTCCTCTTTGTCTGCTCCTTCACGTGTCTGTATTTCTCCTCTTCTGTTGAAAAACCTGCACAAAGTCCGACCATCTCTTCCTTAACATATGACCGTTTCAAATAGCTGATGATGGTCTCCTCAATCTCCTCCTGCACCAAACCTTCCACCTCTGCAGACACAGCTGTTCTCTCAGTCTGACAAAACCTGCAACAACACTCCTCCTTAGCTAGCCTAGCTGGCTTTGGTTTAAAGTCCTCAGCCTCCTTGTGAGATTTGTTTAAGAAACTCAAACTGTGGCTCCCTCCTGTTCAGAGAACTCCTCAGTGCCCCTCATTCCATCACCATGCTGTCAACTCACTCCTGATGGTTTCCTATTCAGCACAACATCAGTGAGCTCTGACAGTGTAGCGCCTGCAGAGGCAGAAACCCTTTGTACATACCTCCATTCATGGCTTCCTCCGTCATCCACCCACATAAATCTCGCACGCCAATGAAAAACAGCCACAGTGCCGCGAGGTCTGAATCCGTCCTCCGGGAAGGGCATTTGTATGGGTGCAAGTCACCGGTGATAGACGGACAGTCATTGGAAGAGCATCAGTGAAGGAGAAGGTTACCTCGGCATGGAGCATGTTTGAAAGTTCGTGTATAGCCGTTTGTGGGAGTTTTCATCGCTGGCGGTCCGTTGCTGTCAGGCCGGCTGCCGGTTGAATTTGTTTGTTTCCTTGTTCCTGGTGGATCGGCTGTTCCCTGGAGTCAGGAGAGGCCGGGGCAGCAAAGCTCAACTCTGACTCGTGATTACTGACTGACTTGACAACTTCGGTGCCGTGAGTATCTGCTGTGTCTTTTGTTTCTTTGTGTTTTGATTGTTGCTCCACGAAGAGAGACACTGGTTTTTCCTTTCAGTTTTTTCCTTATTTGTTTTCGAGGCCCGCGGTAAAACCCAGAGCGGAGTTTTTGTTTTGTATTTGAACATTGAATTGAAAGGGACTGAACTGTGGGTTGTGGGTTACTGGAGCGGACTTTTGCCGGAAGGGACTGAACTTTAAGTTACACACAGAGACTGTGAAACACGCACACACAGTGCTCCCATTCATTTTTTTTGCAGTGTGGTTGAGGCCTGTGATAATATATATTTGAAATTCCATTGTTGTTTTGTTTGACTTCTGAGTTTTTTTTGCTCTTGCTTGGCTCCTATTTTGTGCAGGTTGGCTATTTTTTTGTTTGCAGTTATTTTTTGTTTGTCAGACTTGACTCTGACTGGCACCCCAAAATTAAAACCTTGTCAAACCCGCTACAACACAAAGGTGGACAAGTCCTCCCATGAGTCCTCCAGCTTCAGTTTGTCCTTCTAATGTTCCTCATCAGTCAGTAGTTCTTCTTTAAGGCTTCTTTCTCTGACTACAACCTCTCTGAGATGACGTTAGCTCCTCCTGTAATCTTCTTCTTACATCCAACCTGCAGTCCTTTTGCTCTGCTGAAACATGACTGCTGATCGTCCTCCTCCTCTGCTGAGAGCTGCTTTTTAAAAGTCTGCCGGCTCCTGCTCCTCAGTCGTATAAATGTTTGTCGCCTCCTAAAATCTGTGTCGACCACAGAACAGCTGAGCTCTTTCTCATCTGCTGACAGAAATACTCTCAGGTTATGTTTCAAGCAAGAAACAAAGTTTGAACAAGCAAACGCACCAAAACAAAGTCTCTGCTTCACCTGCGCCTCGTCTGCTCCAAAGTCTATAAAAAACGGGCCATGGCGTGATGTGACAGTTTGACGCTGATCTTCTGCTGTGAACATCGTATGAAAAGTCCTGCCTCTTGCTCCTCACATCCCTGAAAGCTTCCTGATCCCAGTACTGCCTGAACAGTTTCATCTCCTCCACCTGTAAGTCGATTTAGACCTAAAATGATCTCACAAAACTTAAACTAGTTGTTGAAGCTGCTTCCCTGTTGTTGTCTCCCTCCTCACTGTCTGAATGTTGAAATCTTCTCTGAGAAAAAGTAATAAGTTGCTCTCACAGCCTCAGAGATCACATCCAAAGCTAAAAAAAATCAATAAAAAAAAATCAATCTGCTGTATTTTAAGCCAGCTGATAATTCCTGTAAGTGTGTGAAGCTGCAGTTCTTCCTGGTAAACACAGTAAGAACTCTGCTCCAGTTGAAAAGTCCTGAAAAGTCTTAATCAAATTGCAGATGTTACCATGGTGATGATCAAGGTCATCGCCAGAGACAAGCAGACATCCTGCAGGAGTAGACGAGGAGAATCAGAGAAAGCTGAAGCTGCAGACACCTCTTCTAACATTTCCTCCTGCAGCTGAGAGAGAATCCGTCCTCAGGGAGACAGCTCTTGTTTGCACCATGCAAAAAAAAAAAATCAATTAATAAAAAACAACAGTTTGATTGCACAGTTGAGTATTTTTGTTCTTTTTGTTGCTCCTCATGTTGAACTGTCAGAGTGAAGCTTCTCTGGACGCTGTCAGTGACCAAACACCAGTATGGAGTATTTCTACATCTTTATTTCTAACATGTGAAACCAGAAACAGGTTCTCTTATTCTGCTCGGTGAAAAGAAAGAAGAGTAACAGGGGAGGAGCTCACTGACATTTACAGTCAGTTACACACTAGAAGGTCAAAGGTCAAAAACAAAAAAGCTTTGTGCCAAAGTGTTTCACAGCGAGCATAAACAGAAATGAAAAGGATCTGAAGAGAGCGATTCAGAGATGATCAGTCATCAAAGCTGGAAGAGTTTTTAGAGATTTCATGGAAGTGAAAGTAATGTAACGTTCTGACATCCAACGTTTCACACACAGAAAAGTAAAGACGTTTATTCAGGATAGGATAGGATAATACTTTATTGATCCCCAGAAGAAGAAAGCTCAAAATACACATTAAACAGAATAGATTAGATAAATAAAAATAAAAACAGGGTATATACAAGTACAAAATGAATGATGAAGTTAACTGGGAGAATTGAGAATTGAGACAGTATTTGCAGAGAATGACAAGATAAAGTGACGAGTGATGATTAAAGTGACTTGGTATGATAAATAGCAGCAAGTAATGTAAACAGCAGAGAAGAGAGGCAGTGTTGTACCACAGTAATGCAGAGTGCAGTTATATAATATAATGAAATATTATATAATATAGACTAGTATAATATAATAAAAATATAAAGAATGTACAGTATATATGTATATATATATAGATGCTAAATAATAATAATAATAATAATAATAATAATAATGAAGCAGGTCATGTGGGTAGTGTTTTATGGGGGTGAAGTTTTGTGTCAAGGACGTACTGTTATTGTTGTCATAGGCTGCTGTTGTACAGTCTTATGGCAGTGGGCACAAAGGAGCGCCTGAAGCGCTCTGTTTTGCACCTGGGGGGAGGAGGCGTTGGCTGAAGGAGCTGCCCATCTGCCACAGCTCACCATGTAAAATTACGAATGGCAACAATAGCCTGTAGTTTAATCATGGTGTTTCTCTTCCGTAACGATTAGAATATTTAATCAAATTAAAAAAATAAATGCATGCCATTTATTTTTCTGTCATTTGAAACATGTAAACACTTGTGGGGAAAAACGCGATCTTTATGCCTTCTTTTGTTGTGCCTATGTCTCCTCCTAACTACAATAACAGCAGCCTGTTGAGCGTAACGCTGGTCTCCTGGGTTAGCACGTTCTTTTCAAAGGTGTTAAATACAGACACCGTCACAATCACCTCAGTTTTTGTCAGGCTTGGTAAATCACAATGCGTGTACTAACTTAACTTGTTTGCATTTTCTCCTCCCAGTATTTTGCACGTTAGGGCAGAAACGCCCCATATTGCATATTCATTAAGGCAAACGTACTAAATGGACAATGCGTGTTGTTTTGCTCATATGAAAGACGCAATCCTCACTGCGTGCCGTTAGTAGATCAGATAGCACATTTTTTGCTGGTGATATCAAGTTTGCACACGTTTTAAGACACGGAAACTTTAGTAAATCTGGCCCCTAGTGTTTAAAATGGGTACTGCAGTCCAAATTCAAAACATTGGAGAGAGATGCTCAGAGCCTCTTTGAACAAATGAAGTCACTTTCACTCCGGGATCGAGGGTATTACTGGAATAAGTTAACAACGATGAACGGGAGGAGACCGTCGACCTGTACGCTCTCGCTCAGTGGATGGATGATTTGACAGGACTGCCAAAGGGGGAAAGGCCGCCAGACAGTTAGACTTTTCTGATAGAAAACCAAGTGTGTGTAGTAAAGACAAACTCAGGGTGTATATGAATTTAATTGAATTTTTTTTTATTATTGTGTCATGCATGCATTAGCATGCCCAGCCCACAAGGGCTTACAAGACACCAATATAAACACACAAACAGACCAAAAACCAAAAATAGATCCCAAACAATACTAACAATATAAACCATCCTGGCGTTTCCTCCAGGCTTCAGTGACAAAAGAGGCCAAGTTATAAACATCGAAAGTAAACAAACATTACATCCTGACATCGTCATTACTCCAAAACACTTGAGGGTCTCGAGCAAACATTTCATCAAAAAGAGGTACTCTCAGTTCCTCATAAAAGGGACAATACAAAAGAAAATGAGATTCACTCTCCACTTCTCCTAAATCACAAAGTTCACAAATTCTCTGTTCCTCTGGGATATTTTTAAATCTGCCAACTTCAAGTGCCAAAGGAAGGTTTCCTGTCCTTAATTGAGCAACCAAAGATCTTTGATTTCTTGGTAAGTTTGCTTTAACATATAATTCAGTATCATAATTATGCTTTATTTGGACATTTGTTCGTAATTTAGGTTTTAACAATATTTCATTTAACCATTTTTCATTGAATACAACAAGTAACTTTTTTCTAATCTTATTTACGCTGCATGATAAATTATTTCTATAGATAAACTGTAAATCCGCTTCTTCAGAGACAACATGGAGCTCTGCAGCCCATGGAGAGTTCAGAACTTTACTCCAGAAAAAAACTTTGTTGATCCTGTCATCAGACATAATAATGAAACGATTCCACAGTCTAATCATGTCGCATTTCCTCTTTATTATACCAGGAATCCAACCCATGTCACCCTGAGCAGCCAAAGAGGGAACAAATCTCTGAATGCCCAGAAAACAACGAATAGCTCTGTTTTGTACTGCATCTGAAATTCTTCTCTTTAAATCCCCATACCCCAGCAGCATAATTCAAAATGGGAGAAACACATGCATCATACAGTTGAGAGTAAGTAGAATAACCAAGGTCTTTACATATTTTTAATTTGTTAACAGCAACCCCCAAAGCTCTGCTAGCTGAACCAGCAAGGAGTTCAATTCCATTTTCATAATTCATATATTCATCAAAATCCCAAATATTTATACACAAATACATTTTGTAATGGCATATCCCAAAAAGTAAAGCTTTTTTCACTTCTTGGGACACCCTTTTTTCTAAAATGAATTATCTGTGTTTTACTCTGATTTATTGACAGCCTCCATCTGCAACACCAGGTCTTAACTAAATTTAACATATTTTGTAAATCATCCTCCGATTCAGCCAGCAGAGCAATATCGTCCGCGTACAACAAAGTACCCACAGTTAAATCATTCAAATGTATACCTAAATTAGCATTCTTGATTTCAAGAGCCAGGGGTCTCATTTATAAAAGAGTGCATAAAATTCATACTAAAAATGTACGTGTGCCAAAAACCCAGAAATGGCGTGCGCACAAAATGATTCAGAGTTATAAAACCGTTCGTACGCACACCTGCACGCAATGTTCCCTTTATAAATCACGACCCACCTGGAAATATGCGCAGGTAGATTAGTCCCATGTTCCGCCCTCTACACGCCCACATTCAACCATAAACGGTCAATGCAAAGCAGCTCGTGAATGAAAATGCATACAAACGAGGGGGCAGATCAAAGGTTTCCAGCGTTGGATCACGAAAACGGAAGTTTAGACAAAGAAACGAAACTTTCTGACCCAGAAACAAAGGAACTTGTGAATGAAGTGAAGGATAAAATGGACATATCGGTAGTTTGCTGCAGCAGGAGGATCACGAACTGAAGAAAATTCAGAGAATGACACCACGTCGCTGCTGCATTCACGCTGTCCTATGTGCCAAAACATCCAACGTTCATCATTACGCACGAGTATATCTGCAGTGTTTACATGTTTACAGGACCCACACTGATTTCTTCGTATAGTGGCAGAGAGGACACGTCAGTCAGCATTCTCCCTCACTCTATCATATTATTAATCAAAGGTTTGATCAACCAACAAAAACTTTGAATTGTTGGCCACATATTTTCGTGGGCATCTCCGTCTGCACTGTGACTAATTATAAGGATATAAAGGCCTCATGATCGTGTCAGAGATGCCCCGACTTAATGTCCACACTTGAATTATTTACAGAATAATTATGTGCAACTTATGAAGACATGCTGAGTGACGAGAAGGCGAAATGTGTGAAGCCACCGCCGTGTCTCTGTGCGTCTTGACGGAGTCATCTTTAATAAAACTAAAAACCACACTTGATGGTAAATGCACGATATTGAAATATATTAATGAAAACTGGAGGCTCTATGGTTTTTGTGTTAGAAATAAATTTGATGAATAGCTTTCTCCGCCCATGTTTCTCTCTAAATCGTCCTTTAGTTTACATGCATCTCCAAGAAAAGCATCTTCAAAAATTGGTGGAATATTACTTCCTGAAAATAAATCAGCAAAATCTCAAGCCCAAAATCTTGGGCTTGAAACTCTGATTGTGGGTGACTTTGCTGTTAAAGATGTACAAAGGATGTTCGGTAAAAACAAAGAAGTACTGTGTTTTCCCAGAGATATGGTCTCTGATTTAGCAGAAAGGATTCTGCATATTGTGGCTGAACACCCGACTGTGAAGAATGTCATACTACACATTGGGTCAAATGATGTCACAAAACAACAATCTGAAGTCTTGAAACAGGACTTCACTGGTCTGCTGAGGATGGTCAGCCCCTTGGATGTGGATGTGTTTATCAGTGGCCCCATACCACCAGTCAGAAGAGCAGAGGAGAGATTCAGCAGGTTGTTGGCACTGAATAACTGGCTTACAACTGCATGTAATGCCCATTCAGTCATGCGGGTGTTTTGTCTCCTCAGCTTGATAAGGATGAAATGCAGAACATTCAGAGGTCAAACTGATGTGTTTTGTGTCCAGGCTGCAAGGATATCAGCAGTCATGACTCTCTCCAGGATAAGCCGGGGCCCTGCACGTCAGTAGGTTCCAAAATCTCTGTGATGATAGGTAATAGAAGAATAAAGGGGACTCTGCCAAGAAGCAAAAGGCAGCTATGTGATTTTGCAAACTTGTCAAACTTAGCATCCATTCCTTTTGAGCCACAACCTGTCCCAAAAACGTTAGCAGCCGAAGCTTCTAGGACCCTGAAGCTGGCTCTACTAAACATTAGATCACTGGCAGGGAAATCATTTTTAATCAATGATTTTATTATTGAGCACAAGCTTGATTTTATGTTTTTAACTGAAACTTAGTTAGACAAAAATAACAGTGCAGCTGTTCTTATCGAGTCAACCCCTCCCAACTTCAGTTTTGTAAGCAAGGCCAGAGTGCATAAGAGAGGAGGAGGAGTTGCAGTTTTGTTTAATGACTCCTCCCAATGTAAGTGTGGCAAGGGTTGGTGAATGGTAATATCTTATGTCAAATAATAACGGACAACGCCACCTGGGGGCTTGAACCTCAGGAAATACAGAACTTAAAACTCCAAATGTAAATAATTAAGACACACAGATTTGAACAATGATGAGGCGTAGTTTCAAAAGAATTTAAGGGATTTATTTGAATAAATCCGAGGAAATATGCAAACTAAGGTGGACTGAAGCTGTGAATTTCAACATCTTGCACCGCAGCTGCCATGATAAAGTCTGCTTTTTACAACCAGGTTACAACAAACCAGCCTCTGCTCTTCAGGTGCTGAGGCTCACGAGAGTGATGTAGGAAGTCAAACAAGAGAAGCATGAATAGATGGCACCCTCTACTGTTTAAAAAGTACTGTGATTCAGTTTTTCAGAGTATCAAAGTGAACGTTGACACCTTTGAATCATTTTTTAACTGCCTCACGATTAATCTTTATATCTCTAGTATGCAGGTGTTGGAAACAGGAAGTTAGTTATTGTAGTTTGTCAGCAGGGTGAGCTTCAGCGGTGACACACAGGTATTGTACATCACCTGTAGTAGTCCCTTTTTTAGTGCAGTCATACCTGCGTCAGGTGTGAACACGAACAGATTTCGATTGGCTGTGACTGACCCTTAAAATCTGCTTTGATAGTTACTTTGTAGATTCAGATGAACCAGGTCCATTTAGATTGTCATTCATTTCAAAGAGCGTCCCATTGATTGACTAACGATGTAAATGATCATTCACTGTGAAACTGTCGACAGTTTTTAGACAATTAAATAAAACATGTAAAACAAAGAAGTTTATCGATCACTGAAGATCATTTCAAAAGGACGATGGTCAATAATAACTCAAGTTTTTGTCTGAAAGTTCTTCTCTTGATTGACAGCTGAGGTTTCAACATGATCACAAACACTTTTATTTCTTCTCATGAATCTTAAAATAATGAACTCAAACTTCCTTCAGGGAGAAATGGAGGGTGTGTCCTTTGATCACCTGTTGGTATGTTGATGAACCAACTGTGGTATTTCCTGGTCTCAGTAGGACTCTGACTCTGTCTCGTTCTGACGCAGATCTGTTCTCCGTGTTGAAGGTAAGAGACACTTTTCACTGTTTTTAAGACTCTCTGTTTGATTTAAGTGTCAAAAGAGCTGTAAGCTAACAGTTAGCCACCAGGTTCATTAGCTGCTCTGACTATAGTAGAAGTGCAGGGAACACAATGACTCTCAGTTAGCATGCAGGCTATGCTAACATGCTAACAGTACAGTTTAACACAGCAGAGGGAGGGCGTGGAGTCTGTCCTCATCAGTTAGGACTAAAAATAATCACTCCATCAGCTCAACTGGTTCCACAACTTCTCTGAAACTGGACGGTTGCCAAGCAACACAAACACTCCTCTGCAAGTCAAGTCAAGTCAAGTCATATTTATAAAGCACATTTAAAAACAGCTACAGCTGACCAAAGTGCTGTACAATACATGAAAAAAGAAAAAACAACTTGAGATCACAATGTCCACAAGAGAGAAATATATATATATGAATACATATATAAATAAAGAATATTTAAAGAAAGCAACAAAGGAACCTGAAAGAAACGGTCTATTCAGGACCAGGGGACTCAAATGCTAAAATATGAAAAGTATGTCTTGAGACAGGACTTAAAAGAGTCAACAGAGGGTGCAGATCTGATGGAATGAGGGAGGCCGTTCCACAGTTTACAGGCTTTTACTGAAAAGGCCCGATCTCCCTTTAGCTTGAGCCGTGAGCGGGGAACAGCCAGGAGGCCCATGTCTGATGATCTCAGGCGCCTAGATGAGGTGTACGGCCTGAAGAGGTTGGTAATATAAAGGGGGGCCAGGCCATTCAGGGCTTTAAAAACAAACAACACAATCTTAAAATCGATTCTGAATTGTATTGGGAGCCAATGAAGGAACGCTAGGACAGGACTGATATGCTCCCTCTTCTTTGTAACAGTCAGCAGCCTTGCTGCAGCATTTTGGACCAGCAATTGCAGTAGTCAAGCCGGGATGAAATGAGCGCATGGGTTACTGTCTGTAAGTCACTGAATGAGAGGATAGGTTTTAGCTTGGAAATTGTACGGAGCTGAAAGAAACTGGATTTGACAACTGGATTTACCTGCCGATCAAATGTATAGCCTGAGTCGAAGATAAAGCCAAGGTTCCTGTCGTGGGGCCTAATGTGGCTGTATAACTGACCTAAGCTGTTGGCGACCTGTTTGATGATATCGGGGGGGGGGGGGGCAAAAACAAAAGCTTCGGTTTTTGACTCATTTAATTGTAGGAAGTTATGGGCCATCCAGTGTTTTATGTCTTCAAGGCATTGTGTAAGAGAGGTGAGTTCTGCGAGATTGTTTGGTTTGACCGGTAGATAAAGCTGAGTGTCATCTGTGTAGAAGTGGTATGAGAGGTTGTGCTTCTGGATAATTTGACCCAATGGGAGCATGTATAGTTAAAATATTAGAGGGCCTAGGATGGATCCCTGTGGTATCCTACAGCTCAGACCAGATTGGGAGGATGTGGCGTTAGTTAAGTTTACAGAGAAGGTTCTGTTGTTCAGGTATGATGTAAACCAAGTCAGGGCTGTGCCCCCAACACCAACCCAATGCTACAGGCGATTCATTAAAATTGTGTGGTCGACAGTGTCGAATGCTGCAGTAAGGTCCAGTGAGATCAGGAAAGCACAGTTTCCAGAGTCCATTGTAAGCAGAAGGTCGTTGTGGATTTTGAGTGCAGATTCTGTGCTATGGGCTACTCTGAAACCTGATTGAAATTTGTCTAAAATACTATTATGATGAAGGTAGGGTAGCAATTTCTCCAGAATAACCTTTTCTAGCACCTTAGAAAGGAAGGGTAGTTTTGAGATGGGTCTGTAGTTGGAAAGTGGTATGGGGTCCAGGTTGGGTTTTTTTTAACAAGGGCTGCACTATAGCATGTTTAAATGAGGGAGGAACAGCACCAGTTGAAATACAGCTGTTTATAATGGAGAGGATAAAAGGGCCGGTAATATCAAAGGAATCTTTGAGGAGAGCTTGGTAGGTACTATGTCACTGGGGCAGGTGGCAGATTTCATTTTAAAAACCGTCTCTTTGAGTGAGGTTAAGGTGATAGGCTCAAAACAGTTTAACTGGGCAGAGCAGTTGAAGGGCGGGGAGGCTGAGATGTGCCTGGTAGGGGCTGAGATATTTTTTCTAATGCCAGCAACTTTTTCAGTGAAGAACTTTAGGAAGTCTTCTGCTCTACTAAGGGGAGTGTCTAGAGAGGGTCCAGGAGGGGGGCAGGTGAGAGAGTTTATAATATTGAATAGGACTTTAGGATTATGGTGATCTTTTGAGATGATATCTGAGAAATGTTTTGCTCTCGCTGCCTTGACTGCAATTTGGTAGCTGATAAGCCGCTCTTTAAGGATGTCATGTGAGATTTGAAGCTTATCCTGCTTCCACTTGCGTTCAGCTTGTCTGCAGCTCCTCCTTAGGGCTCTAGTGGATTCAATAATCCAAGACTGTGATTTAGGCTTTGTTTTTTTTATCTTGAGAGGAGCAATATGGTTGAGAATTGAGGAGCAGATAGCATTAAATAATTGAATGTGATCCTCAGTGCAGAGTTCAGTAGGAATATTTTCAACGGACAGAGTATCTTCAGCAGCTAAGAAAGCAGCTGAGAATAAACTGGCAGTGGAAGAGTTAATGTAACGAGAGTAAAGCATGGGGATGACAGGTCAGAGAGAGACACATTTAAAATAATGGCACTGTGATCTGAAAGACAAGGGTCCATTATTTCCAAATTGTTAACAGAAAGACCACAAGACAAGACCAAGTCCAAAGTGTGGCCATGTTTATGAGTGGGACCTGAGACATACTGTGCAAAATTAAATGATTCAATCAGGTTTAAAAATTCACCGACAAGTGGTTTTGATGGACAACATACATGGATATTAAAATCACCCAGTATTAAAATTCTGTCAAATGATGGCACAATTTGCGATAAGAGGTCTGCAAACTCAGTGATAAAATGTTTATCTGATTTTGGAGGACAATATAATATGATGATAAGAAGAGGGTTTGCTGTACCCACTTTGTTTTTAAAAACTGCTGCCAGACCCCTGCCCCGTCCGGAGGGTCGTGGCGTGTTAAAGAAGGAACATTCATTTGGAGAAAGCTCAATCAGTGGACTTACATCATTGGAGTTCGGTCAAGTTTCAGTCACCAGAAGGAAATCTAGGCCCTGGGATGTGAAAAAGTCGTTAAGAATAAAAGTCTTATTTAGCACTGATCAGGCATTTATCAGAGCCAGTTTAATCGGGGCCGCATTACTGACGTGCGCTAGTGGCGTCCATGGCAGAGAGCGGAGGTCACTAGAGTTTACACCGCTGCAACGTTCAGTGGCAGATCGGGATTTTGAGCCTCGGTGATATCGGAAAGACATTTTTACTGGAATATTGAAAGTGCTAGAAGCCTCAAAAGGTCCAAGTCCTGCAGTTGAATGAATTTTCGACGTGGAGCTCTGCAGAAGGGGACAGCTGATCTCTGCTGCACCCACAGCAGAGATCAGCAAAGACCAGAGACCTTATTATGCAGCTCTATAAGTAGAATTACTGCAGTGAAATCACAGTGTGTGATTCTAGTAGATAGATTTATAAAGACAAACTCTGTCTGCTGTAGTTATTCTCTATGATCAGCTCTTATTGAATGTCTCCTTCCAGTCAGATAGCTGTGTCAGATTGATCTAAACAATGGGGATTCTTCAGTCTGTTGGGCCCCTTCACAGGGGGGTCCTCCAACCATTAATCACCAATATGTGATCAATAATCTGACACCTACAAAAAAATGCTCTGTATAAACATTTATCTTCAAAGTTCACAGAAGTATTATTTCCAACATAAAGAACATCTCTCCCCGATAGTTAAGACTAGACTCGCAGCATTCGGTCATTTACTGTTACATTTCATCTTCACTGTCTGCTCCACCACTGCTCCTCTGTTTTCACTCTCAGACGGATAATTCATTTCATAGGAATAAATCATGTGACTCTTAGCAGAGCGATGAGAGTGAGTGCTGTCAGATGGGGCCCCCTTAGGATCCGATCACACAGAGACGCAACTCGCCTCAAAAAAACACCTGAACGCAGCTGAGGAAAGAACAGCTGGGAGCGCCTGTGGAGCAGGGCTGTGTGTGCATACGGGCGACCAAATGAAATATGTTTGCTCCAAGAGGAGGAGGGGAAAATGTCATAAAAAGCTGAGGTCAAACCTACTTGATTTGATTGGCTACTTTAAGTGACATTGACGATCGCTGCGACTCTGCTTCTTGATCAAAAAAGTTGAAAAATGTTTAAACTTTTATGCGTACACAAAAACTGCTAGAAAAATGTGTCTTGCAGCAGCAAAGAAGAGCGCCCAGCAATCACGCTGGACCATAAGATAACCATGGTTTTGTTGGTGCTGCATTCCCTTTTTGAAGGTGAACCAGGTAGATGTGATGTTTGTAGACTGACAGGGAGGTGATGATGATGATGATGATGATGATGATGGTGAATCAGCAGCTTCATATCTTTGTTTTCTCCACAGCTGAAGATCTTTGACTGGATGTGACTTCAGCAGCTGAATTCCATCAGTGTTGTTGTAGTGACAGAGTGCAGCTCTCCCAGCAGGGGGCGCTCTGCTATGGATCAGTGTGAGGACACAGAGGAGGGAGTCCCTCCCTCTAAAACCTCTCTGTGTGAGGAACATGAAGCTCTGAGGTGAGGATCTCTAACTGTCCATGACTCTTCTCCATGTCACAGCTCAACACTCACATCACTCCACCTTCATCATCATCACCATCATCATCATCATCATCATCATCATCATCATCATCATCATCATCATCACTGTCTCATCTGCTGCTCACAGTAACTAATAATGTTGTTTGTTTGTATCAGGATGCAGGAACAGAGACCAGACTCTCCTGGACCCAGCTGTGTGTCCATGAAGAGTGACCGGTCTATGGGTCGCCTTATTGACTTTAAAGATGGACGTCCTGCTGATAGAAGGTGAGATCTGAAATTGACAAAGAGCTCTGTTGTGCTTTTCTGTAGGCTCACTCTTTCATCCTCAGCCATTTACATCACTCTCAGTCTTCAGTCCATGTTCACCTCTCCCTGGACTCGTACTTTTCTCCTGTTTCTCCTACTTCTCCACCAGAGGTCCTCAGAATTCACCTCCTTCTCTTCTAGGTTTCAATAGCCCAGACCTTCCCCTCTACTCTACTCACCTGTCTTCATTTTCCTCATCAGCTTCATTTAGTTTTCTCACCACTTCATGATCATTGTGTGCTTTGGTTCTATCTTGTGTTTTTTAATTTGAAGTTTTTGTTCTTGAACCCTGACCTGCCTGAAGGCTGTAAAATGTGGAAAAGAATCATTTTATTGCAGCTGTGAGTCCATTTTTTTCTGCATTTGGGTCCTTCCCTGCACCCTATTTCCCCGACCCTGTCAGAACTTAACCTGCCTGACACAGAACCAGCCGACAGTGTGATGGACTTTATGACTTTAAAGCAAAAACAGCCCTACTAGAAAGAAGCTAAATATTCTTATACAAAGTCAAAATAATAGGTCAAACCTTAAAAAGAGACAAATCTGAGGAAAGATTTATTTTTGGGCTGTATCATGAAGACTGCAGACAAAGATCTTCAAAGCTCTTGAGTGTTTTTACAAACCTTGTAGGATCCATATTCTGGACTTACTCACAATATAAAAACTACTGTGATGGTTCAAGCAGCACTTATTCCCATCTGAAGTGATGTCAGTCTGAAGACTTTGTCCCAGAAGTGAGTTCCAGGTTGAGATTCCTGAAGTTGTTATGGACAAATTCTTGATCTTGATCTGTTCTGTATCCTAATAGTAATTGCTGCTCGTTGTGAATGATGCTCGGTCTCTAAATGTACTATGGGAGGTAGAGCCTTCAGTTTTCAGACTCCTCTCCTCTGGAATCATCTTCTGTTAACTTTACTTTCATCAGTCTGAAGAATTTGAGGACAGACACAGTGTTGGCTGTATTCTGAGTGAGATACTGTTCTAATAGAAACAGAGAGAACTGTGGAGAACTTCACCTCTGCCTCCAGATTACTGATTATCCATCTGCTAGTTTAAACTGGAACAATCTGATTAAAAATGATCTTTGTTCTAAATGCTTTCATTAACCAGCTGTTTGTTTGTATCAGGATGCAGGAACACAGACCAGACTCTCCTGGACCCAGCTGTGTGTCCATGAAGAGTGACCGGTCTATGGGTCGCCCTGTGGACTTTAAAGATGGACGTCCTGCTGATGGAAGGTGAGAATTAAAAATCAAGTTAATGTTATGTCTCTGTTGTTTTAAGACTCATATCTTAGCTCAGAGTTTCATTATATATATCCCGTTGTTTTCTTGTGTAATATGTCCTGTCACAGAGTTCAACAGGAGAGCTCCAACGTTCACAGAGATCAACCAGACCAGCAGAATCCAACAGACCTGGACTCCATCTTTATGGTGTGTTCAACACACTGTTAATTAATACACTACCATTACAATAATTTAATTCTAAGTTATTGTTCTGTTTAGACCAGCTGACCTTCAGACTGACAGATGAACCACATGTTGAGTTCTACCAGTTTATATTAAATATCCAGTGTCTCCTTCTGTTCCAGCTGCTGGAGGAGAACATCATCACCTTTGTGAAGAACGAGCTGAAGAGAGTCCACAGGGTTCTGAGTCCAGATTACCCAGAATGCTTAGAGAGTCAGAGTGAGGATGAAGAGCAGGGGAGAAGCTGTAAAGAGGCATTTTTGAAGATCACTCTCCACTTCCTGAGGAGAATGAAGCAGGAGGAGCTGTCTGACTGTCTGCAGAGCAATAAGAACATTTTAACAGATTAAGTATTTTAGAAAAAGGACAAAGAGGTTTAAAGTTCCAAACTTATATAGCCATGTGATCTATATCAGGATCTGTTCATTGATTTCAGTTCTTTCTTTATTCAGGAACGTTTGGTGCAGTGTGCCAACAAAAACTCAAATCTAACCTGAAGGAGAAGTTCCAGTGTGTGTTTGAGGGGATTGCTAAAGCAGGAAACCCAACCCTTCTGAACCAGATCTACACAGAGCTCTACATCACAGAGGGAGGGACTGGAGAGGTCAATGATGAACACGAGGTCAGACAGATTGAAACAGCATCCAGGAAACCAGACAGACCAGAAACAACCATCAGACAAGAAGACATCTTCAAAGCCTCACCTGGAAGAGATCAACCAATCAGAACAGTGATGACAAAGGGAGTGGCTGGCATCGGGAAAACAGTCTTAACACAGAAGTTCACTCTGGACTGGGCTGAAGACAAAGACAACCAGGACATACACTTCACATTTCCATTCACTTTCAGAGAGCTGAATGTGCTGAAGAAGAAAAAGTTCAGCTTGGTGGAACTTGTTCATCACTTCTTTCCTGAAACCAAAGAAGCAGGAATCTGCAGGTTTGAAGAGTTCCAGGTTGTGTTCATCTTTGACGGTCTGGATGAGTGTCGACTTCCTCTGGACTTTAAAAACAACGAGACCCTGACTGATGTCACAGAGTCCACCTCAGTGGATGTGCTGCTGACAAACCTCATCAGGGGGAAACTGCTTCCCTCTGCTCACCTCTGGATAACCACACGACCTGCAGCAGCCAATCAGATCCCTCCTGAGTGTGTTGACATGGTGACAGAGGTCAGAGGGTTCACTGACCCACAGAAGGAGGAGTACTTCATGAAGAGGTTCAGAAATGAGGATCAGGCCAACAGAATCATCTCCCACATCAAGACATCCAGAAGCCTCCACATCATGTGTCACATCCCAGTCTTCTGCTGGATCACTGCTACAGTTCTGGAGGATGTGCTGAAGACCAGAGAGGGAGGAGAGCTGCCCAAGACCCTGACTGAGATGTACATCCACTTCCTGGTGGTTCAGTCCAAACTGAAGAACATCAAGTATGATGGAGGAGCTGAGACAGATCCACACTGGAATAAAAAGAGCAGGAAGATGATTAAGTCTCTGGGAAAACTGGCGTTTGAGCAGCTGCAGAAAGGAAACCTGATCTTCTATGACTCAGACCTGACAGAGTGTGGCATCGATATCAGAGCAGCCTCAGTGTACTCAGGAGTGTTCACACAGATCTTTAAAGAGGAGAGAGGACTGTACCAGGACAAGGTGTTCTGCTTCATCCACCTGAGTGTTCAGGAGTTTCTGGCTGCTCTTCATGTCCATCTGACCTTCATCAACTCTGGAGTCAATCTGATGTCAGAAAAACAAAAAACATCCCGGAGGTCTAAAGTATTCAGAGAAAAACCTAACCCAACACATTTATATCAGAGTGCTGTGGACCAGGCCTTACAGAGTCCTAATGGACACCTGGACTTGTTCCTCCGCTTCCTCCTCGGTCTTTCTCCAGAGACCAATCAGAATCTCATACGAGGTCTGCTGACACACACAGGAAGTGGCTCAAAGACCAATCAGAAAACAGTCAAGTACATCAAGGAGAAGATCAGTGAGGATCTGTCTGCAGAGAAAAGCATCAATCTGTTCCACTGTCTGAATGAACTGAATGATCGTTCTCTAGTGGAGGAGATCCAACAGTCCCTGAGATCAGGATGTCTCTCTACAGATAAACTGTCTCCTGCTCAGTGGTCAGCTCTGGTCTTCATCTTACTGTCATCAGAAAAAGATCTGGACGTGTTTGACCTGAAGAAATACTCTGCTTCAGAGGAGGCTCTTCTGAGGCTGCTGCCTGTGATCAAAGCTTCAAACAAAGCTCTGTACGTGCTCACATAACTAGTCAATTCAAATGTAGTTCAGAAATAACAACTATAGTTTGTAATTTCTTTCATTTGTGTTCTTCTGAATCCTCTTCAGGCTGAGTCGTTGTAACCTCTCAGAGAGAAGCTGTGAAGCTCTGTCCTCAGTCCTCAGCTCCCAGTCCTCTAGTCTGAGAGAGCTGGACCTGAGCAACAACAACCTGCAGGATTCAGAAGTGAAGCTGCTGTGTAGTGGTTTAAAGACTCTACACTGTTCACTGGAAACGCTCAGGTAAGGACTTATTCATGTGAAAGTTTACCCAATAAGCTTAAATGTACTTAGTTTATTTGATATTTTGATTAACTTACCAAACATATCCTCTTCAGGCTGAGTGTCTGTAACCTCTCAGAGAGAAGCTGTGAAGCTCTGTCCTCAGTCCTCAGCTCCCAGTCCTCTAGTCTGAGAGAGCTGGACCTGAGCAACAACAACCTGCATGATTCAGGAGTGAAGCTGCTGTCTACTGGATTAAAGAGTCCACTCTGTAGACTGGACACTCTCAGGTTAGTGTGCTGCTGATCCACACATCCACTGTGCTGCAGGTTATTCTCCCACACAGACGCGTCTCCCCCTCCCCTTTTGCTCTTAGTTTGAGCGGGATCATCGATGAAAATGAAAACAAAACTTAAGAGTAAGTCTGTAAAAAGAACTCCATCCCGGTTATATGCAACTGTCCAGACCAACAGGACTCGAGGAACTACTAATCTGCACAGTTTACACAGTTTATGTTTGAACTTTTTTACAAGTTATTAACTAAAAGCTGTGTCCCATACCAGCAGCTGCAGCCCTCCTCCACCCTGAGGTGTGCTTCTGCTTTGCGGTCCGTGTGGGAACACAGATTAAATCACTTTTGTTCCGTGCGTACTCGGATCAGTCCTGTACCGAAACGGTCCGGTCCGAGTACGTGTACCTTTACACCCCTATCAGTAAGTGTCAGTAAAGTTGTTGATGAATGAACAGATGATAACCTGCAGCTGTGTTGTGTCTCGTTCTCTCCATCAGACGCCTGTGAGCTGGAACTGGACACAAACACAGTGAACAGAAAACTGAAACTGTCTGACAACAACAGGAAGGTGACACATGTGGAGGAGCTTCAGTCATATCCTGATCATCCAGACAGATTTGAATACAGGTGTTCTCAGCTGCTGTGTAGGACTGGTCTGACTGGTCGCTGTTACTGGGAGGTCGAGTGGAGAGGAAAGGTTGATGTATCAGTGAGTTACAGAGGAATCAGAAGGAGAGGAGACAGTGATGAATGTGTGTTTGGAGATAATGATCAGTCCTGGAGTCTGAGCTGCTCTGATGAAGGTTACTCTGTCTGGCACAATAACATAAGAACAGAGATCTCCTCCTCCTCCTCCTCTTCCTCCTCCTCCTCCTCCTCCTCCTCCTCCTCCTCTGTCTCTCACAGAGTAGCAGTGTATGTGGACTGTCCTGCTGGCTCTCTGTCCTTCTACAGAGTCTCCTCTGACACACTGATCCACCTCCACACCTTCAACACCACATTCACTGAACCTCTCTATCCTGGGTTTGGGTTCTGTTCTCCTGGTTCTTCAGTGTCTCTGTGTCGTCTGTCGGTCTGAGAAACACTGCTGACTGAAGATCAGCTGACTCTGTTCACTCTGTCCAGCTGGTCTGTTTCATGGTTGGGGGGTGTGATAATGGGGGGTGGGGGTGGTAATGGGGGTTAAATGTTCTACATTACAGAAAAACAATGGACCCCCTTCTTTAATGTCTGTATTGTTCTGATCTCACCAATAAAAAACAAGTGACAATTAAACAATTAAAGTCCTCCTCCTGCTGTCTTGATATTGGCAGCAGGAGGAGGAGTCATGGCTCCAGATCTGTTACAAATGGTAAACTTGTCTCTCAGGTGTCTTCCCACAGGCCCTGAAAACAGCAGTCATCAAGCCACTACTAGAAAAGAACAATCTAGACAATAATGAATCATTACAGGCCTATATCAAATCTTCCTCTGTTAGGTCAAATGATAGACAAAGCTGTGTTTCAGAAGTTAAATAACTTCTTGATATTGAACAACTGTTTGGATGTCTTCCAGTCAGGTTTTGGACCAAACCGCAGCACTGAGACAGCTCTGGTTAAAGAGTAACTAAACCCTAAAACCACTTTCTTCAACTCTAAACCTCTGTATTTGAGTATTAAGTAGTGTTATGGATCAATCCAAGTCCCAATCTCGACATTTGAGTACAAAGTATTGAAATTTGAAATATTGTGTTAGAAATGTGCATAGTGTCTGCCCTTCTGTTTGAAAAACTCTAACAGTTTTTTTGGAGTACAGTATGACGTAGGAGTACAGCCCCACGTCACCAAACCTATAAAAGCCTCGTCACCCGACTCGGCGAACTGTGGGGACTCAAGTGTGTGTGTGTATTTGTGTGTGTGGGGCAAACATGGTATCATGTTGCGGCTGATAACGGTGCGAAAGGAGTGAGTGGGGGAGTTTACCCCCGTGCCCCCCTCCCTCTCCAAGTTGATACATTCTCCTGCTTATTCTGCTCCGGTCCCCGGCATCATAACGTGACTCTCGCTCACACCTGAAGAACACACTCTCTCACCTCGTACTCTCTCTCCTCACTCAATCAAAAATTTTGTGTAGCGTCAGATTTAAAATGTACTACCCTCTTGAGTCATTAAGGACAAAAATGTTCACTTCCAAAAACTGCTATAAAAATAGTACAGATTAATTTTTTTTCTGCTTTTTGGGTTAAATCTTTTGATCAACTTCAGTCCTGATCAAAACGATCAAATATTGAATAATTATCAGGATTTAAACCCTTTAATTGACAGTTTGATTACATGATGATAATATTTTTAATGAAAAAAACACACAAAAAACGAGTTATTTTCCATATAACAAATGTTTGGTGTCTGGGGGATTTTTTTCATCAGTCTTTGTTTTGTTAAAATCTAAGGACAATCTGAAAATGAAAATATTTATATGCTTTTATTTACTTTGTGTTTCAAGGTTAATCAGCTTTAGTATTACTTATCAGGTTATCTCTGTTGTCAGCCTTTATTTAAAGTTTGTATTGAACACTGGAGAGCAGCACTGAGCAGGTCAGGAAATCAGGTAACCTTTGTGAGCCAGGTGTGTAAACCTGCTGAGTGGCTCTAACTGACAGACAGGAGTGTCAGCGGTGTGTGTGAGAGCAGGAGTGAGGTGAGAGGCTGAGACACTTTCAGGCTGAATTCAATGAAAGGAAGACAGCAGAGATACCTTTGGTAAGTGTGCTGTGTTCTTTGGTAATTATCTGTTCAGAATGTTTGAATGGTGACATGTATTTAATGTAGGCTGTTTATTTCATAGTGATGCACTCTGCATTCTGGTTTTATAGTGTAGTGTTCACAGGAAACAATTAAATTAGAAGGGTAAATAATAATTAATATTGAACACATTTAACTGGTTTGTTTAAATTATAAACAAAAGATAAAGAACTGAATAGATACTAAAATTCAGATTCATTTAATGGTTATATTAACTTAAATTCTGATTTGTGTTGTTTGGTGTTAAAATGAGAAAAAGGAGGGTAAGGATGCTAAAAGATGCATGGTTAACATTGTATAAGTGGAAAACTGCTTCCCCAGATTACTTTACAATTATAATAGGAATGTATATGGGAAGAATTTTGTTCATAGATATTTTCCTTGCTTTTCAGAACCACACACAATAAACAGTTGTAACCTCGCTGCATTAAAGTCTCCTCTTTGAACTCTTTTACTATCGTGGCCTAACCCAAACCAATGTGTTCAGTCTTTTAGAATAAGGGTCTGCTTGGAGGTGAAATATTGATAAATGAAAGCAGTTACTTTTATTGAAATAAGAAAAGTTTTAAGATTGATGACGAGTCAGGTTACCGTGGGAATTGGATAGCGGCAAGACCAATCGAAGAATAATTTTCCTCTTAACTGAAAGTTTATAAAAAGCAGTGAAGCAGCAAAAAGGAAGCCAAAGAGAGAAATGATAACAGAAAAAATAAACACACCATTGAAGTGTTTTTTTACCATATACCATTTAGTTACACACACTGAAGGCTATAATGCATCTCTATCGTTTCTTCTAACAAGATGTTGAGTAAATCCAGAATGCCAGATGACATCTACAGGTGTTATCATTCAGTTTGTGATTTTCTTTATTTTGTATTCTGACTGCAGGATTCTTATTAAGGGCTACAGGTTTTCAGTGAAATCGACATCGACCTGACCTGACTGTGGTCGCTCTGCATCAGGATCTGCTGAGCTCCTTTTCTTTACCAAAGACACTTTAGACACTCGACACAAAATAACACAAGTAGATGAAAGTCTTTCTCACTCTACATCAGTTTATTTATTACAAGGTTACACATGAGCTGTCTGAAGAACTTGTGCTACCCAACACAGAGGCCTCCAAGGAAACAGAGTGACAGAAAGAAGAGAAGATATCAGGAGAGAAGAAGGATCCTTACACTGTAACTGTTTCATATAAACCCTTTCAATTCAAACGTCATAGCTGCTCCCAACTTACTGGTTCATATGTCAGCAACAAAACATCAATGTCAAAAAAGTAGAGACAGATTTCTGTCAATAGAATTGTCTTATATCCCTTTATAACTGCACTTATACATCTGTTAGTCAATACATACTTATGAATACAAATTAGTGATGTTGTTAACTTGGATTCCTCTGGATCAGTTTTACCATTGCACAGGATTAACATTTCTCTCCAGTGTGGACTAACATGTGTCTGGTCAGATTTCCTCTTTGGGAAAAACCTTTACTGCAAACAGAGCAGCTGATCCTGTGTGATCTAACATGCGTGACTTCAGACCCCCCTTTTGTCTAAATTGTTTTACCACACTCAGAGCATCTAAGGGATTTCTCTCTGTGAATTGCCATGTGATATGTCAGACTGACCTTATGGGTAAATCTTTTCTCACAGTGACAGCAGCGATATTGTTTCTCTCCAGTGTGAATCATCATGTGTTTGGTCAGATTTCCCTCAAAACTAAACCTTTTACCACACTGAGAGCAGCTGAAGGGTTTCTCTCCTGTATGAAATAAAATGTGTTGGCTTTTTGTTGAAATGCTTTACTGCAAAAAGGTTAACTGAAGGGTTTCTCCCCTCTGTGATCTGCCATGTGACATGTCAGACTAACCTTATGGGTAAATACTTTCTCACATTGAGAGCAGCTGAAGGGTTTTTCTCCAGTGTGAATCATCATGTGTCTGGTCAAGATTCCTTTTACGTTAAATCTTTTACTGCACTCTGAGCACCTACGTGGTCTCTTACCAGTCTTAAGTTCCTTATTTTTCAAGTTTGAAGTGAAAGTCTGCAGTCGTATTTCTTCCAGGGACTTGAGATTCTCCACCTCTTTGGAATCATGATAATCCTCCTTTAAAAGAACAGAATTAAAACATAGGTCAGGGTAGGCTATAGGGCTGTGCAAGTAAATTCAGTTGCATTGTTATCCCAATGAAAAGATTTCCAACAATCACATCGCTGTAGTCAGAATTTATTGCAAGAAAATTGTATTTATGCAGATTTCAGCGGTTGCCCCTTATATTGCAGAGTTTAACCATCAAAGACAATATTCATAGACTTAATGAAAACATTCATACATCTTTATATTCAACAGAATTTATTTAAAAAATACTTCTAAACAAACATGAATAAAATGGTAATAACTCTAATATTTCATATAAATAAATACAAATAACTAGTTTAACAGAACAAACAATATCAAACAGTGCAGGGAGTAGAAGTGGTCACAGATGGCCGAGGGATAGCAGGGGACAGGATTAACTTTATTGTCTCACAAAGTGAGAAATTTGTCTTCAGCTCTTCACCCGTGCTGCAGCAATAAAAAAAAACATCAACATCATCCTTCACATCGAACATAAAACGATAACATTATTAAGTATATAAATACTTTGGGTTCTTAGCACGAGGCAGCCCGGGTCGCTACAGAGCAGCGCCACCGTTGGAAACCGGTTAATTGTTTTATGATTGCATCTGGAGAGAGAAGATGAGCATTTGTGAAACAATGGGCGTTTTATAATATAGAGTGAACACAAAATATTAATACAAATATTTTACAAAATAGAAGAAACAAAGAAATGCATCCAAATAAAGTTAAGTACCTGTTCTCGGGCAAAGCCTCCTGTGAAGCATCTGACAACGACAGAAGAAATCGGCTCTTTGACTATTGTTGAGAAACAAAAAAAACAAAAGAAAAACAAAGACTGCTTAGTAAAAACAAGATCTGCACAACAAGAAGCTCATAGAAAGTGTAGAAAACAGCAAAATACAAAAGCAAATATTGATCATTTTATTGCAGATTTTGTGAGTACATTTTGGCAACCAAGATGTCCAGAGGTTAAATAGAAAAGACTAATGCAATCAAATCAACTTTGTTGCTAGTTTGTCACATATCCAAGACTCTAATCATCATTCAACTAATAACCTTGCATTTAAAGGGTTACAATTCAGAAAATAATTGAATGTTTTGAGCAAGTCGAAAGTTGTTTAACTTTAACTGCACTGTAAAAAAAAGATACACCATAACTACTCTATAAAATTGAGGCAACAGATTGCACGCAATATTATTAATTTAATCTAACTATGTTAAAAGTTAAGTTAATGTTACTCAAATCAGACCCTTTAGAATTACTTGTTTAAATTGAGTAGATTCAAATAAAGCACAAAAATAAATTAACCAAATTTAAACAAAAAGATTAAGTAGATATCAATAAGAGAAATGTCTAAATTAGTAAAAGGTACTGATATAAATAATTAAATTTGATATATAAATGATATAAAATTGAGTAATACTAATCTTTATATTTAGTGCATTTTTTAATTTTCCTTAATAAAATTAATTAAAATGTAAATATAATAATTTCTTGGCAATTACACACATGTTCGCGTTATGACCTACATTTTAGTGTGAGATTAGAATTAGTCGATCAGAAAATACAGAATAAATATTACTTAAGTAAGATACAATGACATTTAATGCTTGACGAAAGTAACACTTTTTATCAGACTTTGTTAAAGGTACAGCATTTCAAGCAGCCTTTAACATACAGAAGATGATGCCAACAAAAGATGTGCATCCAACAAAAACACACTCTACAGTTTCATATCTCCTCAGGTGATTACCAACGTGAAGAAAATATTCTTTTTTAGAGGGATGTTGAGTTGAGCAAATTAAACATGTAAAACAGAAGATGACTCCTGGCCCTCTAGTTTCATCTTCTGGATGATATCTTGAAAGATGTGTGCGTAGGGCATTCAAAGTTTTAAAGGAGCATGGACAATCAAGAACAAGACAAGGTACCGGATTTCCAATTTCAAATGTCCTGTGCTGTAGTCTGTAATGGGTCAGAAGATCACCCCTTGTCGTCGCTATGAATCCACAGATTTTACACCGCCATCTCATCTGGAGACACCTAGAAGATAATACAGAAAAATTTAAATTAGAGATGTGCCTTTGCTCTTATTTGAAAATAAAAACATCACCCTCTCAATTACATGTGTACTATAGCTTGTATTGAAGGGCTAGTAAAAGTTATAATTAGATTTTCAGAGTTCTTCTGGAAGTGTTCTCTTTGTCTCTTTAGTTCTATTCTAAACATGAATTCTGGATGAAATGTAGAAATTCTTGTCCTAATGCTAATAATATACCCAATGAGTTTGATGAAAAACGTTGCATCTCATTTTAAATTAGAATTAGGATAAGACTTCTTTAGTCTTAACCATCAATGTTGCATTTTACTCAAATGTATTTATATTTTTCTGCTGCGTTACGCTGTAATAAATGATTCCTTAGTCATGTATATTTTACTTAATATATCTGATAAAATGTATTAAATAAAAATGCTTTCGTGATTTTGTGGCAATTGTTTAAGTACCTTTCATACAAAAATGTTTGAGATAGTATCTGCTTATTTTGGTTACATTAAATATAAGGAAGACGGATTTGTAAAAAAAAAAAAAAAGTTACATTTTTACATTGAATAAAATCAATAGATATTTTATCTTTTATTATCTTTTATTTTATTAGATATTTTATATTTTTTATAGTGGGTTAACCTCCTAGGATTACTTTATCCTGCATGTTTCATGTATGACAAAAGTATAGTTTTTAACAACATTCACAAATTCACTTTGAATTACCTTATCAACGTATCTAAAAAATAAGTAAGTAGCTCTAATTATTAAGTAGTTAATGCATAGTTAAAAAAAAAAAAAGTAAGACATCTTCTTTGCATAATCAATAATAGAATGAACACAGAGGGAAACTGTAAAAATGTAGTGTAGCCTGCTAGTGACAGCTCGGTGTCAGCAAGCAGCGAGTGAGGAAATACTGTAAATTAGAGAGGATTAAATAAAGAGGAGCAATTTATGCTTTTCAGCACGTGAAAAAAAAGGAATGCGTGAGAGCTTGCACGAGTATCACAGACACAGTCACAGTCAATGCGTGATTTAGCAGCTCTGGGCTAACAGCTCTCGGTTGTGATAAATTTTGTGTTTTTTAATGGAGCGTGGTCGTCAGTTCACGAAACTCAAATCTGTCATGATCGGCTGTGCTGAAAAATTACGGTTCAAGACACTGTCGTTGCATTGCCAATTTCTCTCCTCGCATTTTTCAACATGTTATCATACCTTTACCTGCTGAATGAGAAAACTATGACCATGTTGTTTACATCCCTCCCCGCGCGAGCGATTCCTCTTTCCTCTTCAGTAACTTTCAAAATAAAGCTTGTGGTTTTCTCAGTGTAACTACTCGTGATATCTTTCTGATATCGTTGCGTAATACCATCACACTATAGCCTAACATAACATGCATAATTTACCTTTCCGCCGCTACTGTGTCTCTGTCTCTCTGTATTACTTTGCTTGCTAATTTTGTTTTGTAACGTAGCATACACCCACAAGTCATAAACATTACAGTATAAAATAACTCTCCTTACCTTTGTCAACCAAATTAAATTGATGAGTTAAATGGAGGGAAAGGGGCACCAGTCATCCGCACTTTCTTTATGTCTTGTGACCAGATGAGAGCCTGCTGAATTCAAAAGAAGAAAAAAGGCGCAAAATAACAGGAAGTGCTTGTCAATTAAAAACTGACTAATTAAAGTTGTAAATTTACAAGAATAAAACAAAAAACGTTTTTTTTAACGTGTTTAAGATTCAAACAAATATCTGAAAATTGACAGCAAGAAAACAAGAGCTGAAATATTGATAAAATAAAAACACATTTGGTACCACTTTTAGTTTACAAGTTTTATTTTAAGTCAGAGATGATGCTTTGTGGTGTATCCAGGAATTAAACGGTATTGGAATATATCTTTGCTGCCTCGTATTCGTTTATCAATGTTTTTCATTTTTGGCTGTAATCATTCTAATTTAACTGACTTTGTCAGGGAAGTGTACAGAGTTTGGAGTTCTTCATGCTTATCGCCGCCACAGTGGCGAGCAGTATCCTGCCTCGTGACGAGCTTCTTCTACAGCATATAAAGGTAAAACAACACCACTGCTGGAACATTGTGCCCTCCTAAAATGTATTTATATTTTTCGACTGCGTTAGTTAAAGTTAAACAACTTTCGACTTGCTCAAAACATTCAATTATTTTCTGTATTGTAACCCTTTAAATGCAATGTTATTAGTTGAATGATGATTAGAGTCTTTGATATGTCAAAGACTATCAACAACATTTATTTGATTGCATTATTCTTTTTTATGGACACCTTCATGGCCAAAATGTACACACAAAATCTGCAATAAAATGATCAATATTTGCTTTTATATTTTGCTGTTTTCTGCACTTTTATGGCTCTTGGGTCTTTGTCTGTCTTTTCATAGCAAACGGGATCTGACAACTGTCGCTCCACTTCATTTATATAGTTAGCCCGTTTTAAAATACAAATAGCACCTCCTTTATCAGCAGGTTTTATTACAATGGTAGTGTCTTTTCCCACATATCAAATTAAAACGCACGAGGTAAGCTCAAACTATGATGACAAATAAAAGTTAAACTATATTCAGACAATAGTGCCGCTGTACAGTCTAAGAGTGAAATGATGACTTTATGAAGGAGTGCAGGAGAACTTCCTGTTGTGAAATATGTCAACAGAATGAAACATGATGAACAGGCCTATTATATATATTAATGTCATAACATCATGACTTATTGTAAACATGAATAGTGACTAACTATGCCTGCCTTCATGCATCCCCACATTGCTTTAATTATTTATTTATTGGCTTTAATGTCATTAATGTCATCCTTCAGTTTAGTTAGACATATCAGCTTATTTGATTTTGTCCTAAAAAATATTAAATAAGGCTTCTTGCACTTCTATGCTTCACTTTAATATTTAAAGAAGGAATTTTGTATGAGATGTTTTTCCAAGAAGAGAGCCTTAACTGCAGACTCGATAAGCATTTTTCTCTGCACTAATTCACTCTGCTGTTCATCTCTCGTCTTAACCGAATAAATTAGAGATTGTAAAAAAGAGGATGTTGAGTAATGAGTTACATTTATTTATATTCGTTAAATGTATTTATGTTCATATAAATAAATGACTAAAACGTTTCAAATGGATGTAACTCCTCAGTTTTATATTGAAGTATTTTGTGTGAATTCCCGTAAATTAGTTTTAAATGAATGAAACATTAAACCGGAAGTGCCGCCTGGTTTTATTTTGAAGTTGTTTGCGTGTATTTCCGGTCCTGACAGTGGAGGAGCCTCAGCCATTACTCAGTAACGGATGGGATTTAAAATGTGAAATAAAAAATAAAATGTAAAATAAAAAAATCCTACTAAAGTAAAAGTAAAAGTACAGATTTTAAAATCTACTTTAAAAGTAAAAGTACACAAAAAACTACTCAATTACCTCTTCTATGTCTCGAGTGATGTCTATTTCCCCACTTCCCCTTTCACATCCTGAAAGTGATCTCATTTATCTTTACTGAATACTCACTGTTCCTCTCGTTCCTCCTCCTTTACCTCTCTATCCACATATATATTCTAAAATATTGGAAAACGGGTCACTTCCAACTGTTGTTTCTTCCCATATTTTCCACTCACATATTCCTGCCAATTCTCTTGAAACCAGCATCAGATCTAGTGCTGAACTGTTTCCTGTATGAATATTTATTTGTGTTCCTCTACCATCATTTATACATACCAAGTGACTGTCTTCCTAAAGTTGCTCTATTATTTAGTATCCGTCTTTTCCCTCCCCACAATGTGCTGTGTGAGTTCAAATCTCCACTCCAGACCACATGGTTTTTAGTCTGTCCCTGTATTTGCTTTCATTTGATGAGATCTAGTTTTATTATAATAATTGATAATAGTTGTCTGTCCTACATCCGTCCACATTTCTATGAGTATGAATCCTCCCTCTCTCCCTTTACTAACCGCTCTGAATGAAAGA